>NW_027367764.1:0-55167 GCF_046119375.1 Phyllobates terribilis
CCTTGCAATGTGGAGATATTACTGTTTGTGCATTTACAATATTCATTGATTTTTGCCATTGAAAAACATGTTTTTCATATACCAGAAATGTTTGAAGCTACTGACTGAATGAAAGGAGCTGGCATCTCACTCTCTTTGAATCTTCTTTATCATGCTAGGATTAACAGGAAAAAGCAAAAAATTTCAGAATTGCACCTTGCAATGTGGAGATATTACTGATTGTGCATTTACAATATTCATTGATTTTTGCCATTGAAAAACATGTTTTTCATATACCAGAAATGTTTGAAGCTACTGACTGAATGAAAGGAGCTTGGCATCTCACTCTCTGAATCTTCTTTATCATGCTAGGATTAACAGGAAAAAGCAAAAAATTTCAGAATTGCACCTTGCAATGTGGAGATATTACTGTTTGTGCATTTACAATATTCATTGATTTTTGCCATTGAAAAACATGTTTTTCATATACCAGAATTGTTTGAAGCTACTGACTGAATGAAAGGAGCTGGCATCTCACTCTCTTTGAATCTTCTTTATCATGCTAGGATTAGCAGGAAAAAGCAAAAAATTTCAGAATTGCACCTTGCAATGTGGAGATATTACTGTTTGTGCATTTACAATATTCATTGATTTTTGCCATTGAAAAACATGTTTTTCATATACCAGAAATGTTTGAAGCTACTAACTGAATGAAAGGAGCTGGCATCTCACTCTCTTTGAATATTCTTTATCATGCTAGGATTAGCAGGAAAAAGCAAAAAATTTCAGAATTGCACCTTGCAATGTGGAGATATTACTGTTTGTGCATTTACAATATTCATTGATTTTTGCCATTGAAAAACATGTTTTTCATACACCAGAAATGTTTGAAGCTACTGACTGAATGAAAGGAGCTGGCATCTCACTCTCTTTGAATCTTCTTTATCATGCTAGGATTAACAGGAAAAAGCAAAAAATTTCAGAATTGCACCTTGCAATGTGGAGATATTACTGTTTGTGCATTTACAATATTCATTGATTTTTGCCATTGAAAAACGTCCAGAAATGTTTGAAGCTACTGACTGAATGAAAGGAGCTGGCATTTCACTCTCTTTGAATCTTCTTTATCATGCTAGGATTAGCAGGAAAAAGCAAAAAATTTCAGAATTGCACCTTGCAATGTGGAGATATTACTGTTTGTGCATTTACAATATTCATTGATTTTTGCCATTGAAAAACATGTTTTTCATATACCAGAAATGTTTGAAGCTACTGACTGAATGAAAGGAGCTGGCATCTCACTCTCTTTGAATCTTCTTTATCATGCTAGGATTAGCATGAAAAAGCAAAAAATTTCAGAATTGCACCTTGCAATGTGGAGACATTACTGTTTGTGCATTTACAATATTCATTGATTTTTGCCATTGAAAAACGTCCAGAAATGTTTGAAGCTACTGACTGAATGAAAGGAGCTGGCATCTCACTCTCTTTGAATCTTCTTTATCATGCTAGGATTAGCAGGAAAAAGCAAAAAATTTCAGAATTGCACCTTGCAATGTGGAGATATTACTGTTTGTGCATTTACAATATTCATTGATTTTTGCCATTGAAAAACATGTTTTTCATATACCAGAAATGTTTGAAGCTACTGACTGAATGAAAGGAGCTGGCATCTCACTCTCTTTGAATCTTCTTTATCATGCTAGGATTAGCAGGAAAAAGCAAAAAATTTCAGAATTGCACCTTGCAATGTGGAGATATTACTGTTTGTGCATTTACAATATTCATTGATTTTTTGCCATTGAAAAACATGTTTTTCATATACCAGAAATGTTTGAAGCTACTGACTGAATGAAAGGAGCTGGCATCTCACTCTCTTTGAATCTTCTTTATCATGCTAGGATTAACAGGAAAAAGCAAAAAATTTCAGAATTGCACCTTGCAATGTGGAGATATTACTGTTTGTGCATTTACAATATTCATTGATTTTTGCCATTGAAAAACATGTTTTTCATATACCAGAAATGTTTGAAGCTACTGACTGAATGAAAGGAGCTTGGCATCTCACTCTCTTTGAATCTTCTTTATCATGCTAGGATTAACAGGAAAAAGCAAAAAATTTCAGAATTGCACCTTGCAATGTGGAGATATTACTGTTTGTGCATTTACAATATTCATTGATTTTTGCCATTGAAAAACATGTTTTTCATATACCAGAAATGTTTGAAGCTACTGACTGAATGAAAGGAGCTGGCATCTCACTCTCTTTGAATCTTCTTTATCATGCTAGGATTAGCAGGAAAAAGCAAAAAATTTCAGAATTGCACCTTGCAATGTGGAGATATTACTGTTTGTGCATTTACAATATTCATTGATTTTTGCCATTGAAAAACGTCCAGAAATGTTTGAAGCTACTGACTGAATGAAAGCTGGCATCTCACTCTCTTTGAATCTTCTTTATCATGCTAGGATTAGCAGGAAAAAGCAAAAAATTTCAGAATTGCACCTTGCAATGTGGAGATATTACTGTTTGTGCATTTACAATATTCATTGATTTTTGCCATTGAAAAACATGTTTTTCATATACCAGAAATGTTTGAAGCTACTGACTGAATGAAAGGAGCTGGCATCTCACTCTCTTTGAATCTTCTTTATCATGCTAGGATTAGCAGGAAAAAGCAAAATATTTCAGAATTGCACCTTGCAATGTGGAGATATTACTGTTTGTGCATTTACAATATTCATTGATTTTTGCCATTGAAAAACATGTTTTTCATATACCAGAAATGTTTGAAGCTACTGACTGAATGAAAGGAGCTGGCATCTCACTCTCTTTGAATCTTCTTTATCATGCTAGGATTAACAGGAAAAAGCAAAAAATTTCAGAATTGCACCTTGCAATGTGGAGATATTACTGTTTGTGCATTTACAATATTCATTGATTTTTGCCATTGAAAAACATGTTTTTCATATACCAGAAATGTTTGAAGCTACTGACTGAATGAAAGGAGCTGGCATCTCACTCTCTTTGAATCTTCTTTATCATGCTAGGATTAACAGGAAAAAGCAAAAAATTTCAGAATTGCACCTTGCAATGTGGAGATATTACTGTTTGTGCATTTACAATATTCATTGATTTTTGCCATTGAAAAACATGTTTTTCATATACCAGAAATGTTTGAAGCTACTGACTGAATGAAAGGAGCTGGCATCTCACTCTCTTTGAATCTTCTTTATCATGCTAGGATTAGCAGGAAAAAGCAAAATATTTCAGAATTGCACCTTGCAATGTGGAGATATTACTGTTTGTGCATTTACAATATTCATTGATTTTTGCCATTGAAAAACATGTTTTTCATATACCAGAAATGTTTGAAGCTACTGACTGAATGAAAGGAGCTGGCATCTCACTCTCTTTGAATCTTCTTTATCATGCTAGGATTAACAGGAAAAAGCAAAAAATTTCAGAATTGCACCTTGCAATGTGGAGATATTACTGTTTGTGCATTTACAATATTCATTGATTTTTGCCATTGAAAAACATGTTTTTCATATACCAGAAATGTTTGAAGCTACTGACTGAATGAAAGGAGCTGGCATCTCACTCTCTTTGAATCTTCTTTATCATGCTAGGATTAACAGGAAAAAGCAAAAAATTTCAGAATTGCACCTTGCAATGTGGAGATATTACTGTTTGTGCATTTACAATATTCATTGATTTTTGCCATTGAAAAACATGTTTTTCATATACCAGAAATGTTTGAAGCTACTGACTGAATGAAAGGAGCTTGGCATCTCACTCTCTTTGAATCTTCTTTATCATGCTAGGATTAACAGGAAAAAGCAAAAATTTCAGAATTGCACCTTGCAATGTGGAGATATTACTGTTTGTGCATTTACAATATTCATTGATTTTTGCCATTGAAAAACATGTTTGTCATATACCAGAAATGTTTGAAGCTACTGACTGAATGAAAGGAGCTGGCATCTCACTCTCTTTGAATCTTCTTTATCATGCTAGGATTAGCAGGAAAAAGCAAAAAATTTCAGAATTGCACCTTGCAATGTGGAGATATTACTGTTTGTGCATTTACAATATTCATTGATTTTTGCCATTGAAAAACGTCCAGAAATGTTTGAAGCTACTGACTGAATGAAAGCTGGCATCTCACTCTCTTTGAATCTTCTTTATCATGCTAGGATTAGCAGGAAAAAGCAAAAAATTTCAGAATTGCACCTTGCAATGTGGAGATATTACTGTTTGTGCATTTACAATATTCATTGATTTTTGCCATTGAAAAACATGTTTTTCATATACCAGAAATGTTTGAAGCTACTGACTGAATGAAAGGAGCTGGCATCTCACTCTCTTTGAATCTTCTTTATCATGCTAGGATTAGCAGGAAAAAGCAAAATATTTCAGAATTGCACCTTGCAATGTGGAGATATTACTGTTTGTGCATTTACAATATTCATTGATTTTTGCCATTGAAAAACATGTTTTTCATATACCAGAAATGTTTGAAGCTACTGACTGAATGAAAGGAGCTGGCATCTCACTCTCTTTGAATCTTCTTTATCATGCTAGGATTAACAGGAAAAAGCAAAAAATTTCAGAATTGCACCTTGCAATGTGGAGATATTACTGTTTGTGCATTTACAATATTCATTGATTTTTGCCATTGAAAAACATGTTTTTCATATACCAGAAATGTTTGAAGCTACTGACTGAATGAAAGGAGCTGGCATCTCACTCTCTTTGAATCTTCTTTATCATGCTAGGATTAACAGGAAAAAGCAAAAAATTTCAGAATTGCACCTTGCAATGTGGAGATATTACTGTTTGTGCATTTACAATATTCATTGATTTTTGCCATTGAAAAACGTCCAGAAATGTTTGAAGCTACTGACTGAATGAAAGGAGCTGGCATCTCACTCTCTTTGAATCTTCTTTATCATGCTAGGATTAGCAGGAAAAAGCAAAAAATTTCAGAATTGCACCTTGCAATGTGGAGATATTCCTGTTTGTGCATTTACAATATTCATTGATTTTTGCCATTGAAAAACATGTTTTTCATATACCAGAAATGTTTGAAGCTACTGACTGAATGAAAAGAGCTGACATCTCACTCTCTTTGAATCTTCTTTATCATGCTAGGATTAGCAGGAAAAAGCAAAAAATTTCAGAATTGCACCTTGCAATGTGGAGATATTACTGTTTGTGCATTTACAATATTCATTGATTTTTGCCATTGAAAAACGTCCAGAAATGTTTGAAGCTACTGACTGAATGAAAGGAGCTTGGCATCTCACTCTCTTTGAATCTTCTGTATCATGCTAGGATTAGCAGGAAAAAGCAAAAAATTTCAGAATTGCACCTTGCAATGTGGAGATATTACTGTTTGTGCATTTACAATATTCATTGATTTTTGCCATTGAAAAACGTTTTTCATATACCAGAAATGTTTGAAGCTACTGACTGAATGAAAGGAGCTGGCATCTCACTCTCTTTGAATCTTCTTTATCATGCTAGGATTAACAGGAAAAAGCAAAAAATTTCAGAATTGCACCTTGCAATGTGGAGATATTACTGTTTGTGCATTTACAATATTCATTGATTTTTGCCATTGAAAAACGTCCAGAAATGTTTGAAGCTACTGACTGAATGAAAGGAGCTGGCATCTCACTCTCTTTGAATCTTCTTTATCATGCTAGGATTAGCAGGAAAAAGCAAAAAATTTCTGAATTGCACCTTGCAATGTGGAGATATTACTGTTTGTGCATTTACAATATTCATTGATTTTTGCCATTGAAAAACGTCCAGAAATGTTTGAAGCTACTGACTGAATGAAAGGAGCTTGGCATCTCACTCTCTTTGAATCTTCTGTATCATGCTAGGATTAGCAGGAAAAAGCAAAAAATTTCAGAATTGCACCTTGCAATGTGGAGATATTACTGTTTGTGCATTTACAATATTCATTGATTTTTGCCATTGAAAAACATGTTTTTCATATACCAGAAATGTTTGAAGCTACTGACTGAATGAAAGGAGCTGGCATCTCACTCTCTTTGAATCTTCTTTATCATGCTAGGATTAACAGGAAAAAGCAAAAAATTTCAGAATTGCACCTTGCAATGTGGAGATATTACTGTTTGTGCATTTACAATATTCATTGATTTTTGCCATTGAAAAACGTCCAGAAATGTTTGAAGCTACTGACTGAATGAAAGGAGCTGGCATCTCACTCTCTTTGAATCTTCTTTATCATGCTAGGATTAGCAGGAAAAAGCAAAAAATTTCTGAATTGCACCTTGCAATGTGGAGATATTACTGTTTGTGCATTTACAATATTCATTGATTTTTGCCATTGAAAAACATGTTTTTCATATACCAGAAATGTTTGAAGCTACTGACTGAATGAAAGGAGCTGGCATCTCACTCTCTTTGAATCTTCTTTATCATGCTAGGATTAGCAGGAAAAAGCAAAAAATTTCAGAATTGCACCTTGCAATGTGGAGATATTACTGTTTGTGCATTTACAATATTCATTGATTTTTGCCATTGAAAAACGTTTTTCATATACCAGAAATGTTTGAAGCTACTGACTGAATGAAAGGAGCTGGCATCTCACTCTCTTTGAATCTTCTTTATCATGCTAGGATTAACAGGAAAAAGCAAAAAATTTCAGAATTGCACCTTGCAATGTGGAGATATTACTGCTTGTGCATTTACAATATTCATTGATTTTTGCCATTGAAAAACGTCCAGAAATGTTTGAAGCTACTGACTGAATGAAAGGAGCTGGCATCTCACTCTCTTTGAATCTTCTTTATCATGCTAGGATTAGCAGGAAAAAGCAAAAAATTTCAGAATTGCACCTTGCAATGTGGAGATATTACTGTTTGTGCATTTACAATATTCATTGATTTTTGCCATTGAAAAACATGTTTTTCATATACCAGAAATGTTTGAAGCTACTGACTGAATGAAAGGAGCTGGCATCTCACTCTCTTTGAATCTTCTTTATCATGCTAGGATTAGCAGGAAAAAGCAAAAAATTTCAGAATTGCACCTTGCAATGTGGAGATATTACTGTTTGTGCATTTACAATATTCATTGATTTTTGCCATTGAAAAACGTTTTTCATATACCAGAAATGTTTGAAGCTACTGACTGAATGAAAGGAGCTGGCATCTCACTCTCTTTGAATCTTCTTTATCATGCTAGGATTAACAGGAAAAAGCAAAAAATTTCAGAATTGCACCTTGCAATGTGGAGATATTACTGTTTGTGCATTTACAATATTCATTGATTTTTGCCATTGAAAAACGTCCAGAAATGTTTGAAGCTACTGACTGAATGAAAGGAGCTGGCATCTCACTGTCTTTGAATCTTCTTTATCATGCTAGGATTAGCAGGAAAAAACAAAAAATTTCAGAATTGCACCTTGCAATGTGGAGATATTACTGTTTGTGCATTTACAATATTCATTGATTTTTGCCATTGAAAAACATGTTTTTCATATACCAGAAATGTTTGAAGCTACTGACTGAATGAAAGGAGCTGGCATCTCACTCTCTTTGAATCTTCTTTATCATGCTAGGATTAACAGGAAAAAGCAAAAAATTTCAGAATTGCACCTTGCAATGTGGAGATATTACTGTTTGTGCATTTACAATATTCATTGATTTTTGCCATTGAAAAACGTCCAGAAATGTTTGAAGCTACTGACTGAATGAAAGGAGCTGGCATCTCACTCTCTTTGAATCTTCTTTATCATGCTAGGATTAGCAGGAAAAAGCAAAAAATTTCAGAATTGCACCTTGCAATGTGGAGATATTACTGTTTGTGCATTTACAATATTCATTGATTTTTGCCATTGAAAAACATGTTTTTCATATACCAGAAATGTTTGAAGCTACTGACTGAATGAAAGGAGCTGGCATCTCACTCTCTTTGAATCTTCTTTATCATGCTAGGATTAGCAGGAAAAAGCAAAAAATTTCAGAATTGCACCTTGCAATGTGGAGATATTACTGTTTGTGCATTTACAATATTCATTGATTTTTGCCATTGAAAAACATGTTTTTCATATACCAGAAATCTTTGAAGCTACTGACTGAATGAAAGGAGCTGGCATCTCACTCTCTTTGAATCTTCTTTATCATGCTAGGATTAACAGGAAAAAGCAAAAAATTTCAGAATTGCACCTTGCAATGTGGAGATATTACTGTTTGTGCATTTACAATATTCATTGATTTTTGCCATTGAAAAACATGTTTTTCATATACCAGAAATGTTTGAAGCTACTGACTGAATGAAAGGAGCTGGCATCTCACTCTCTTTGAATCTTCTTTATCATGCTAGGATTAGCAGGAAAAAGCAAAAAATTTCTGAATTGCACCTTGCAATGTGGAGATATTACTGTTTGTGCATTTACAATATTCATTGATTTTTGCCATTGAAAAACATGTTTTTCATATACCAGAAATGTTTGAAGCTACTGACTGAATGAAAGGAGCTGGCATCTCAGTCTCTTTGAATCTTCTTTATCATGCTAGGATTTGCAGGAAAAAGCAAAAAATTTCAGAATTGCACCTTGCAATGTGGAGATATTACTGTTTGTGCATTTACAATATTCATTGATTTTTGCCATTGAAAAACATGTTTTTCATATACCAGAAATGTTTGAAGCTACTGACTGAATGAAAGGAGCTGGCATCTCACTCTCTTTGAATCTTCTTTATCATGCTAGGATTAACAGGAAAAAGCAAAAAATTTCAGAATTGCACCTTGCAATGTGGAGATATTACTGTTTGTGCATTTACAATATTCATTGATTTTTGCCATTGAAAAACGTCCAGAAATGTTTGAAGCTACTGACTGAATGAAAGGAGCTGGCATCTCACTCTCTTTGAATCTTCTTTATCATGCTAGGATTAGCAGGAAAAAGCAAAAAATTTCAGAATTGCACCTTGCAATGTGGAGATATTACTGTTTGTGCATTTACAATATTCATTGATTTTTGCCATTGAAAAACATGTTTTTCATATACCAGAAATGTTTGAAGCTACTGACTGAATGAAAGGAGCTGGCATCTCACTCTCTTTGAATCTTCTTTATCATGCTAGGATTAGCAGGAAAAAGCAAAAAATTTCAGAATTGCACCTTGCAATGTGGAGATATTACTGTTTGTGCATTTACAATATTCATTGATTTTTGCCATTGAAAAACGTCCAGAAATGTTTGAAGCTACTGACTGAATGAAAGGAGCTGGCATCTCACTCTCTTTGAATCTTCTTTATCATGCTAGGATTAGCAGGAAAAAGCAAAAAATTTCAGAATTGCACCTTGCAATGTGGAGATATTACTGTTTGTGCATTTACAATATTCATTGATTTTTGCCATTGAAAAACATGTTTTTCATATACCAGAAATGTTTGAAGCTACTGACTGAATGAAAGGAGCTGGCATCTCACTCTCTTTGAATCTTCTTTATCATGCTAGGATTAGCAGGAAAAAGCAAAAAATTTCAGAATTGCACCTTGCAATGTGGAGATATTACTGTTTGTGCATTTACAATATTCATTGATTTTTGCCATTGAAAAACGTCCAGAAATGTTTGAAGCTACTGACTGAATGAAAGGAGCTGGCATCTCACTCTCTTTGAATCTTCTTTATCATGCTAGGATTAGCAGGAAAAGGCAAAAAATTTCAGAATTGCACCTTGCAATGTGGAGATATTACTGTTTGTGCATTTACAATATTCATTGATTTTTGCCATTGAAAAACGTTTTTCATATACCAGAAATGTTTGAAGCTACTGACTGAATGAAAGGAGCTGGCATCTCACTCTCTTTGAATCTTCTTTATCATGCTAGGATTAACAGGAAAAAGCAAAAAATTTCAGAATTGCACCTTGCAATGTGGAGATATTACTGTTTGTGCATTTACAATATTCATTGATTTTTGCCATTGAAAAACATGTTTTTCATATACCAGAAATGTTTGAAGCTACTGACTGAATGAAAGGAGCTGGCATCTCACTCTCTTTGAATCTTCTTTATCATGCTAGGATTAGCAGGAAAAAGCAAAAAATTTCAGAATTGCACCTTGCAATGTGGAGATATTACTGTTTGTGCATTTACAATATTCATTGATTTTTGCCATTGAAAAACATGTTTTTCATATACCAGAAATGTTTGAAGCTACTGACTGAATGAAAGGAGCTGGCATCTCACTCTCTTGGAATCTTCTTTATCATGCTAGGATTAACAGGAAAAAGCAAAAAATTTCAGAATTGCACCTTGCAATGTGGAGATATTACTGTTTGTGCATTTACAATATTCATTGATTTTTGCCATTGAAAAACGTCCAGAAATGTTTGAAGCTACTGACTGAATGAAAGGAGCTGGCATCTCACTGTCTTTGAATCTTCTTTATCATGCTAGGATTAACAGGAAAAAGCAAAAAATTTCAGAACTGCACCTTGCAATGTGGAGATATTACTGTTTGTGCATTTACAATATTCATTGATTTTTGCCATTGAAAAACATGTTTTTCATATACCAGAAATGTTTGAAGCTACTGACTGAATGAAAGGAGCTGGCATCTCACTCTCTTTGAATCTTCTTTATCATGCTAGGATTAGCAGGAAAAAGCAAAAAATTTCAGAATTGCACCTTGCAATGTGGAGATATTACTGTTTGTGCATTTACAATATTCATTGATTTTTGCCATTGAAAAACATGTTTTTCATATACCAGAAATGTTTGAAGCTACAGACTGAATGAAAGGAGCTGGCATCTCACTCTCTTTGAATCTTCTTTATCATGCTAGGATTAACAGGAAAAAGCAAAAAATTTCAGAATTGCACCTTGCAATGTGGAGATATTACTGTTTGTGCATTTACAATATTCATTGATTTTTGCCATTGAAAAACGTCCAGAAATGTTTGAAGCTACTGACTGAATGAAAGGAGCTGGCATCTCACTCTCTTTGAATCTTCTTTATCATGCTAGGATTAACAGGAAAAAGCTAAAAATTTCAGAATTGCACCTTGCAATGTGGAGATATTACTGTTTGTGCATTTACAATATTCATTGATTTTTGCCATTGAAAAACATGTTTTTCATACCAGAAATGATTGAAGCTACTGACTGAATGAAAGGAGCTGGCATCTCACTCTCTTTGAATCTTCTTTATCATGCTAGGATTAGCAGGAAAAAGCAAAAAATTTCAGAATTGCACCTTGCAATGTGGAGATATTACTGTTTGTGCATTTACAATATTCATTGATTTTTGCCATTGAAAAACATGTTTTTCATATACCAGAAATGTTTGAAGCTACTGACTGAATGAAAGGAGCTGGCATCTCACTCTCTTGGAATCTTCTTTATCATGCTAGGATTAACAGGAAAAAGCAAAAAATTTCAGAATTGCACCTTGCAATGTGGAGATATTACTGTTTGTGCATTTACAATATTCATTGATTTTTGCCATTGAAAAACGTCCAGAAATGTTTGAAGCTACTGACTGAATGAAAGGAGCTGGCATCTCACTGTCTTTGAATCTTCTTTATCATGCTAGGATTAACAGGAAAAAGCTAAAAATTTCAGAATTGCACCTTGCAATGTGGAGATATTACTGTTTGTGCATTTACAATATTCATTGATTTTTGCCATTGAAAAACATGTTTTTCATATACCAGAAATGTTTGAAGCTACTGACTGAATGAAAGGAGCTGGCATCTCACTCTCTTTGAATCTTCTTTATCATGCTAGGATTAGCAGGAAAAAGCAAAAAATTTCAGAATTGCACCTTGCAATGTGGAGATATTACTGTTTGTGCATTTACAATATTCATTGATTTTTGCCATTGAAAAACATGTTTTTCATATACCAGAAATGTTTGAAGCTACTGACTGAATGAAAGGAGTGGGCATCTCACTCTCTTGGAATCTTCTTTATCATGCTAGGATTAACAGGAAAAAGCAAAAAATTTCAGAATTGCACCTTGCAATGTGGAGATATTACTGTTTGTGCATTTACAATATTCATTGATTTTTGCCATTGAAAAACGTCCAGAAATGTTTGAAGCTACTGACTGAATGAAAGGAGCTGGCATCTCACTGTCTTTGAATCTTCTTTATCATGCTAGGATTAACAGGAAAAAGCTAAAAATTTCAGAATTGCACCTTGCAATGTGGAGATATTACTGTTTGTGCATTTACAATATTCATTGATTTTTGCCATTGAAAAACATGTTTTTCATATACCAGAAATGTTTGAAGCTACTGACTGAATGAAAGGAGCTGGCATCTCACTCTCTTTGAATCTTCTTTATCATGCTAGGATTAGCAGGAAAAAGCAAAAAATTTCAGAATTGCACCTTGCAATGTGGAGATATTACTGTTTGTGCATTTACAATATTCATTGATTTTTGCCATTGAAAAACATGTTTTTCATATACCAGAAATGTTTGAAGCTACTGACTGAATGAAAGGAGCTGGCATCTCACTCTCTTTGAATCTTCTTTATCATGCTAGGATTAACAGGAAAAAGCAAAAAATTTCAGAATTGCACCTTGCAATGTGGAGATATTACTGTTTGTGCATTTACAATATTCATTGATTTTTGCCATTGAAAAACGTCCAGAAATGTTTGAAGCTACTGACTGAATGAAAGGAGCTGGCATCTCACTCTCTTTGAATCTTCTTTATCATGCTAGGATTAACAGGAAAAAGCTAAAAATTTCAGAATTGCACCTTGCAATGTGGAGATATTACTGTTTGTGCATTTACAATATTCATTGATTTTTGCCATTGAAAAACATGTTTTTCATACCAGAAATGTTTGAAGCTACTGACTGAATGAAAGGAGCTGGCATCTCACTCTCTTTGAATCTTCTTTATCATGCTAGGATTAGCAGGAAAAAGCAAAAAATTTCAGAATTGCACCTTGCAATGTGGAGATATTACTGTTTGTGCATTTACAATATTCATTGATTTTTGCCATTGAAAAACATGTTTTTCATATACCAGAAATGTTTGAAGCTACTGACTGAATGAAAGGAGCTGGCATCTCACTCTCTTTGAATCTTCTTTATCATGCTAGGATTAACAGGAAAAAGCAAAAAATTTCAGAATTGCACCTTGCAATGTGGAGATATTACTGTTTGTGCATTTACAATATTCATTGATTTTTGCCATTGAAAAACGTCCAGAAATGTTTGAAGCTACTGACTGAATGAAAGGAGCTGGCATCTCACTCTCTTTGAATCTTCTTTATCATGCTAGGATTAGCAGGAAAAAGCAAAAAATTTCAGAATTGCACCTTGCAATGTGGAGATATTACTGTTTGTGCATTTACAATATTCATTGATTTTTGCCATTGAAAAACATGTTTTTCATATACCAGAAATGTTTGAAGCTACTGACTGAATGAAAGGAGCTGGCATCTCACTCTCTTTGAATCTTCTTTATCATGCTAGGATTAGCATGAAAAAGCAAAAAATTTCAGAATTGCACCTTGCAATGTGGAGATATTACTGTTTGTGCATTTACAATATTCATTGATTTTTGCCATTGAAAAACGTCCAGAAATGTTTGAAGCTACTGACTGAATGAAAGGAGCTGGCATCTCACTCTCTTTGAATCTTCTTTATCATGCTAGGATTAGCAGGAAAAGGCAAAAAATTTCAGAATTGCACCTTGCAATGTGGAGATATTACTGTTTGTGCATTTACAATATTCATTGATTTTTGCCATTGAAAAACGTTTTTCATATACCAGAAATGTTTGAAGCTACTGACTGAATGAAAGGAGCTGGCATCTCACTCTCTTTGAATCTTCTTTATCATGCTAGGATTAACAGGAAAAAGCTAAAAATTTCAGAATTGCACCTTGCAATGTGGAGATATTACTGTTTGTGCATTTACAATATTCATTGATTTTTGCCATTGAAAAACATGTTTTTCATATACCAGAAATGTTTGAAGCTACTGACTGAATGAAAGGAGCTGACATCTCACTCTCTTTGAATCTTCTTTATCATGCTAGGATTAGCAGGAAAAAGCAAAAAATTTCAGAATTGCACCTTGCAATGTGGAGATATTACTGTTTGTGCATTTACAATATTCATTGATTTTTGCCATTGAAAAACATGTTTTTCATATACCAGAAATGTTTGAAGCTACTGACTGAATGAAAGGAGCTGGCATCTCACTCTCTTGGAATCTTCTTTATCATGCTAGGATTAACAGGAAAAAGCAAAAAATTTCAGAATTGCACCTTGCAATGTGGAGATATTACTGTTTGTGCATTTACAATATTCATTGATTTTTGCCATTGAAAAACGTCCAGAAATGTTTGAAGCTACTGACTGAATGAAAGGAGCTGGCATCTCACTGTCTTTGAATCTTCTTTATCATGCTAGGATTAACAGGAAAAAGCAAAAAATTTCAGAATTGCACCTTGCAATGTGGAGATATTACTGTTTGTGCATTTACAATATTCATTGATTTTTGCCATTGAAAAACATGTTTTTCATATACCAGAAATGTTTGAAGCTACTGACTGAATGAAAGGAGCTGGCATCTCACTCTCTTTGAATCTTCTTTATCATGCTAGGATTAGCAGGAAAAAGCAAAAAATTTCAGAATTGCACCTTGCAATGTGGAGATATTACTGTTTGTGCATTTACAATATTCATTGATTTTTGCCATTGAAAAACATGTTTTTCATATACCAGAAATGTTTGAAGCTACAGACTGAATGAAAGGAGCTGGCATCTCACTCTCTTTGAATCTTCTTTATCATGCTAGGATTAACAGGAAAAAGCAAAAAATTTCAGAATTGCACCTTGCAATGTGGAGATATTACTGTTTGTGCATTTACAATATTCATTGATTTTTGCCATTGAAAAACGTCCAGAAATGTTTGAAGCTACTGACTGAATGAAAGGAGCTGGCATCTCACTCTCTTTGAATCTTCTTTATCATGCTAGGATTAACAGGAAAAAGCTAAAAATTTCAGAATTGCACCTTGCAATGTGGAGATATTACTGTTTGTGCATTTACAATATTCATTGATTTTTGCCATTGAAAAACATGTTTTTCATATACCAGAAATGTTTGAAGCTACTGACTGAATGAAAGGAGCTGACATCTCACTCTCTTTGAATCTTCTTTATCATGCTAGGATTAGCAGGAAAAAGCAAAAAATTTCAGAATTGCACCTTGCAATGTGGAGATATTACTGTTTGTGCATTTACAATATTCATTGATTTTTGCCATTGAAAAACATGTTTTTCATATACCAGAAATGTTTGAAGCTACTGACTGAATGAAAGGAGCTGGCATCTCACTCTCTTGGAATCTTCTTTATCATGCTAGGATTAACAGGAAAAAGCAAAAAATTTCAGAATTGCACCTTGCAATGTGGAGATATTACTGTTTGTGCATTTACAATATTCATTGATTTTTGCCATTGAAAAACGTCCAGAAATGTTTGAAGCTACTGACTGAATGAAAGGAGCTGGCATCTCACTGTCTTTGAATCTTCTTTATCATGCTAGGATTAACAGGAAAAAGCAAAAAATTTCAGAATTGCACCTTGCAATGTGGAGATATTACTGTTTGTGCATTTACAATATTCATTGATTTTTGCCATTGAAAAACATGTTTTTCATATACCAGAAATGTTTGAAGCTACTGACTGAATGAAAGGAGCTGGCATCTCACTCTCTTTGAATCTTCTTTATCATGCTAGGATTAGCAGGAAAAAGCAAAAAATTTCAGAATTGCACCTTGCAATGTGGAGATATTACTGTTTGTGCATTTACAATATTCATTGATTTTTGCCATTGAAAAACGTCCAGAAATGTTTGAAGCTACTGACTGAATGAAAGGAGCTGGCATCTCACTCTCTTTGAATCTTCTTTATCATGCTAGGATTAACAGGAAAAAGCTAAAAATTTCAGAATTGCACCTTGCAATGTGGAGATATTACTGTTTGTGCATTTACAATATTTATTGATTTTTGCCATTGAAAAACATGTTTTTCATATACCAGAAATGTTTGAAGCTACTGACTGAATGAAAGGAGCTGGCATCTCACTCTCTTTGAATCTTCTTTATCATGCTAGGATTAGCAGGAAAAAGCAAAAAATTTCAGAATTGCACCTTGCAATGTGGAGATATTACTGTTTGTGCATTTACAATATTCATTGATTTTGGCCATTGAAAAACATGTTTTTCATATACCAGAAATGTTTGAAGCTACTGACTGAATGAAAGGAGCTGGCATCTCACTCTCTTGGAATCTTCTTTATCATGCTAGGATTAACAGGAAAAAGCAAAAAATTTCAGAATTGCACCTTGCAATGTGGAGATATTACTGTTTGTGCATTTACAATATTCATTGATTTTTGCCATTGAAAAACGTCCAGAAATGTTTGAAGCTACTGACTGAATGAAAGGAGCTGGCATCTCACTGTCTTTGAATCTTCTTTATCATGCTAGGATTAACAGGAAAAAGCTAAAAATTTCAGAATTGCACCTTGCAATGTGGAGATATTACTGTTTGTGCATTTACAATATTCATTGATTTTTGCCATTGAAAAACATGTTTTTCATATACCAGAAATGTTTGAAGCTACTGACTGAATGAAAGGAGCTGGCATCTCACTCTCTTTGAATCTTCTTTATCATGCTAGGATTAGCAGGAAAAAGCAAAAAATTTCAGAATTGCACCTTGCAATGTGGAGATATTACTGTTTGTGCATTTACAATATTCATTGATTTTTGCCATTGAAAAACATGTTTTTCATATACCAGAAATGTTTGAAGCTACAGACTGAATGAAAGGAGCTGGCATCTCACTCTCTTTGAATCTTCTTTATCATGCTAGGATTAACAGGAAAAAGCAAAAAATTTCAGAATTGCACCTTGCAATGTGGAGATATTACTGTTTGTGCATTTACAATATTCATTGATTTTTGCCATTGAAAAACGTCCAGAAATGTTTGAAGCTACTGACTGAATGAAAGGAGCTGGCATCTCACTCTCTTTGAATCTTCTTTATCATGCTAGGATTAACAGGAAAAAGCTAAAAATTTCAGAATTGCACCTTGCAATGTGGAGATATTGCTGTTTGTGCATTTACAATATTCATTGATTTTTGCCATTGAAAAACATGTTTTTCATACCAGAAATGATTGAAGCTACTGACTGAATGAAAGGAGCTGGCATCTCACTCTCTTGGAATCTTCTTTATCATGCTAGGATTAGCAGGAAAAAGCAAAAAATTTCAGAATTGCACCTTGCAATGTGGAGATATTACTGTTTGTGCATTTACAATATTCATTGATTTTTGCCATTGAAAAACATGTTTTTCATATACCAGAAATGTTTGAAGCTACTGACTGAATGAAAGGAGCTGGCATCTCACTCTCTTGGAATCTTCTTTATCATGCTAGGATTAACAGGAAAAAGCAAAAAATTTCAGAATTGCACCTTGCAATGTGGAGATATTACTGTTTGTGCATTTACAATATTCATTGATTTTTGCCATTGAAAAACGTCCAGAAATGTTTGAAGCTACTGACTGAATGAAAGGAGCTGGCATCTCACTGTCTTTGAATCTTCTTTATCATGCTAGGATTAACAGGAAAAAGCTAAAAATTTCAGAATTGCACCTTGCAATGTGGAGATATTACTGTTTGTGCATTTACAATATTTATTGATTTTTGCCATTGAAAAACATGTTTTTCATATACCAGAAATGTTTGAAGCTACTGACTGAATGAAAGGAGCTGGCATCTCACTCTCTTTGAATCTTCTTTATCATGCTAGGATTAGCAGGAAAAAGCAAAAAATTTCAGAATTGCACCTTGCAATGTGGAGATATTACTGTTTGTGCATTTACAATATTCATTGATTTTTGCCATTGAAAAACATGTTTTTCATATACCAGAAATGTTTGAAGCTACTGACTGAATGAAAGGAGCTGGCATCTCACTCTCTTGGAATCTTCTTTATCATGCTAGGATTAACAGGAAAAAGCAAAAAATTTCAGAATTGCACCTTGCAATGTGGAGATATTACTGTTTGTGCATTTACAATATTCATTGATTTTTGCTATTGAAAAACGTCCAGAAATGTTTGAAGCTACTGACTGAATGAAAGGAGATGGCATCTCACTGTCTTTGAATCTTCTTTATCATGCTAGGATTAACAGGAAAAAGCTAAAAATTTCAGAATTGCACCTTGCAATGTGGAGATATTACTGTTTGTGCATTTACAATATTCATTGATTTTTGCCATTGAAAAACATGTTTTTCATATACCAGAAATGTTTGAAGCTACTGACTGAATGAAAGGAGCTGGCATCTCACTCTCTTTGAATCTTCTTTATCATGCTAGGATTAGCAGGAAAAAGCAAAAAATTTCAGAATTGCACCTTGCAATGAGGAGATATTACTGTTTGTGCATTTACAATATTCATTGATTTTTGCCATAGAAAAACATGTTTTTCATATACCAGAAATGTTTGAAGCTACTGACTGAATGAAAGGAGCTGGCATCTCACTCTCTTTGAATCTTCTTTATCATGCTAGGATTAACAGGAAAAAGCAAAAAATTTCAGAATTGCACCTTGCAATGTGGAGATATTACTGTTTGTGCATTTACAATATTCATTGATTTTTGCCATTGAAAAACGTCCAGAAATGTTTGAAGCTACTGACTGAATGAAAGGAGCTGGCATCTCACTCTCTTTGAATCTTCATTATCATGCTAGGATTAACAGGAAAAAGCTAAAAATTTCAGAATTGCACCTTGCAATGTGGAGATATTACTGTTTGTGCATTTACAATATTCATTGATTTTTGCCATTGAAAAACATGTTTTTCATACCAGAAATGTTTGAAGCTACTGACTGAATGAAAGGAGCTGGCATCTCACTCTCTTTGAATCTTCTTTATCATGCTAGGATTAGCAGGAAAAAGGAAAAAATTTCAGAATTGCACCTTGCAATGTGGAGATATTACTGTTTGTGCATTTACAATATTCATTGATTTTTGCCATTGAAAAACATGTTTTTCATATACCAGAAATGTTTGAAGCTACTGACTGAATGAAAGGAGCTGGCATCTCACTCTCTTTGAATCTTCTTTATCATGCTAGGATTAACAGGAAAAAGCAAAAAATTTCAGAATTGCACCTTGCAATGTGGAGATATTACTGTTTGTGCATTTACAATATTCATTGATTTTTGCCATTGAAAAACGTCCAGAAATGTTTGAAGCTACTGACTGAATGAAAGGAGCTGGCATCTCACTCTCTTTGAATCTTCTTTATCATGCTAGGATTAACAGGAAAAAGCAAAAAATTTCAGAATTGCACCTTGCAATGTGGAGATATTACTGTTTGTGCATTTACAATATTCATTGATTTTTGCCATTGAGAAACATGTTTTTCATATACCAGAAATGTTTGAAGCTACTGACTGAATGAAAGGAGCTGGCATCTCACTCTCTTTGAATCTTCTTTATCATGCTAGGATTAGCAGGAAAAAGCAAAAAATTTCAGAATTGCACCTTGCATTGTGGAGATATTACTGTTTGTGCATTTACAATATTCATTGATTTTTGCCATTGAAAAACATGTTTTTCATATACCAGAAATGTTTGAAGCTACTGACTGAATGAAAGGAGCTGGCATCTCACTCTCTTTGAATCTTCTTTCTCATGCTAGGATTAGCAGGAAAAAGCAAAAAATTTCAGAATTGCACCTTGCAATGTGGAGATATTACTGTTTGTGCATTTACAATATTCATTGATTTTTGCCATTGAAAAACATGTTTTTCATATACCAGAAATGTTTGAAGCTACTGACTGAATGAAAGGAGCTGGCATCTCACTCTCTTTGAATCTTCTTTATCATGCTAGGATTAACAGGAAAAAGCAAAAAATTTCAGAATTGCACCTTGCAATGTGGAGATATTACTGTTTGTGCATTTACAATATTCATTGATTTTTGCCATTGAAAAACGTCCAGAAATGTTTGAAGCTACTGACTGAATGAAAGGAGCTGGCATCTCACTCTCTTGGAATCTTCTTTATCATGCTAGGATTAGCAGGAAAAAGCAAAAAATTTCAGAATTGCACCTTGCAATGTGGAGATATTACTGTTTGTGCATTTACAATATTCATTGATTTTTGCCATTGAAAAACATGTTTTTCATATACCAGAAATGTTTGAAGCTACTGACTGAATGAAAGGAGCTGGCATCTCACTCTCTTTGAATCTTCTTTATCATGCTAGGATTAACAGGAAAAAGCAAAAAATTTCAGAATTGCACCTTGCAATGTGGAGATATTACTGTTTGTGCATTTACAATATTCATTGATTTTTGCCATTGAAAAACGTCCAGAAATGTTTGAAGCTACTGACTGAATGAAAGGAGCTGGCATCTCACTCTCTTTGAATCTTCTTTATCATGCTAGGATTAGCGGGAAAAAGCAAAAAATTTCTGAATTGCACCTTGCAATGTGGAGATATTACTGTTTGTGCATTTACAATATTCATTGATTTTTGCCATTGAAAAACATGTTTTTCATATACCAGAAATGTTTGAAGCTACTGACTGAATGAAAGGAGCTGGCATCTCACTCTCTTTGAATCTTCTTTATCATGCTAGGATTAACAGGAAAAAGCAAAAAAATTCAGAATTGCACCTTGCAATGTGGAGATATTACTGTTTGTGCATTTACAATATTCATTGATTTTTGCCATTGAAAAACGTCCAGAAATGTTTGAAGCTACTGACTGAATGAAAGGAGCTGGCATCTCACTCTCTTTGAATCTTCTTTATCATGCTAGGATTAGCAGGAAAAAGCAAAAAATTTCAGAATTGCACCTTGCAATGTGGAGATATTACTGTTTGTGCATTTACAATATTCATTGATTTTTGCCATTGAAAAACATGTTTTTCATATACCAGAAATGTTTGAAGCTACTGACTGAATGAAAGGAGCTGGCATCTCACTCTCTTTGAATCTTCTTTATCATGCTAGGATTAGCAGGAAAAAGCAAAAAATTTCAGAATTGCACCTTGCAATGTGGAGATATTACTGTTTGTGCATTTACAATATTCATTGATTTTTGCCATTGAAAAACGTCCAGAAATGTTTGAAGCTACTGACTGAATGAAAGGAGCTGGCATCTCACTCTCTTTGAATCTTCTTTATCATGCTAGGATTAGCAGGAAAAAGCAAAAAATTTCAGAATTGCACCTTGCAATGTGGAGATATTACTGTTTGTGCATTTACAATATTCATTGATTTTTGCCATTGAAAAACATGTTTTTCATATACCAGAAATGTTTGAAGCTACTGACTGAATGAAAGGAGCTGGCATCTCACTCTCTTTGAATCTTCTTTATCATGCTAGGATTAGCAGGAAAAAGCAAAAAATTCCAGAATTGCACCTTGCACTGTGGAGATATTACTGTTTGTGCATTTACAATATTCATTGATTTTTGCCATTGAAAAACGTCCAGAAATGTTTGAAGCTACTGACTGAATGAAAGGAGCTGGCATCTCACTCTCTTTGAATCTTCTTTATCATGCTAGGATTAGCAGGAAAAAGCAAAAAATTTCAGAATTGCACCTTGCAATGTGGAGATATTACTGTTTGTGCATTTACAATATTCATTGATTTTTGCCATTGAAAAACGTTTTTCATATACCAGAAATGTTTGAAGCTACTGACTGAATGAAAGGAGCTGGCATCTCACTCTCTTTGAATCTTCTTTATCATGCTAGGATTAACAGGAAAAAGCAAAAAATTTCAGAATTGCACCTTGCAATGTGGAGATATTACTGTTTGTGCATTTACAATATTCATTGATTTTTGCCATTGAAAAACGTCCAGAAATGTTTGAAGCTACTGACTGAATGAAAGGAGCTGGCATCTCACTCTCTTTGAATCTTCTTTATCATGCTAGGATTAACAGGAAAAAGCTAAAAATTTCAGAATTGCACCTTGCAATGTGGAGATATTACTGTTTGTGCATTTACAATATTCATTGATTTTTGCCATTGAAAAACATGTTTTTCATATACCAGAAATGTTTGAAGCTACTGACTGAATGAAAGGAGCTGGCATCTCACTCTCTTTGAATCTTCTTTATCATGCTAGGATTAGCAGGAAAAAGCAAAAAATTTCAGAATTGCACCTTGCAATGTGGAGATATTACGGTTTGTGCATTTACAATATTCATTGATTTTTGCCATTGAAAAACGTCCAGAAATGTTTGAAGCTACTGACTGAATGAAAGGAGCTGGCATCTCACTCTCTTTGAATCTTCTTTATCATGCTAGGATTAACAGGAAAAAGCAAAAAATTTCAGAATTGCACCTTGCAATGTGGAGATATTACGGTTTGTGCATTTACAATATTCATTGATTTTTGCCATTGAAAAACGTCCAGAAATGTTTGAAGCTACTGACTGAATGAAAGGAGCTGGCATCTCACTCTCTTTGAATCTTCTTTATCATGCTAGGATTAACAGGAAAAAGCTAAAAATTTCAGAATTGCACCTTGCAATGTGGAGATATTACTGTTTGTGCATTTACAATATTCATTGATTTTTGCCATTGAAAAACATGTTTTTCATATACCAGAAATGTTTGAAGCTACTGACTGAATGAAAGGAGCTGGCATCTCACTCTCTTTGAATCTTCTTTATCATGCTAGGATTAGCAGGAAAAAGCAAAAAATTTCAGAATTGCACCTTGCAATGTGGAGATATTACTGTTTGTGCATTTACAATATTCATTGATTTTTGCCATTGAAAAACATGTTTTTCATATACCAGAAATGTTTGAAGCTACTGACTGAATGAAAGGAGCTGGCATCTCACTCTCTTTGAATCTTCTTTATCATGCTAGGATTAACAGGAAAAAGCAAAAAATTTCAGAATTGCACCTTGCAATGTGGAGATATTACTGTTTGTGCATTTACAATATTCATTGATTTTTGCCATTGAAAAACGTCCAGAAATGTTTGAAGCTACTGACTGAATGAAAGGAGCTGGCATCTCACTCTCTTTGAATCTTCTTTATCATGCTAGGATTAGCAGGAAAAAGCAAAAAATTTCAGAATTGCACCTTGCAATGTGGAGATATTACTGTTTGTGCATTTACAATATTCATTGATTTTTGCCATTGAAAAACATGTTTTTCATATACCAGAAATGTTTGAAGCTACTGACTGAATGAAAGGAGCTGGCATCTCACTCTCTTTGAATCTTCTTTATCATGCTAGGATTAGCAGGAAAAAGCAAAAAATTTCAGAATTGCACCTTGCAATGTGGAGATATTACTGTTTGTGCATTTACAATATTCATTGATTTTTGCCATTGAAAAACGTCTAGAAATGTTTGAAGCTACTGACTGAATGAAAGGAGCTGGCATCTCACTCTCTTTGAATCTTCTTTATCATGCTAGGATTAGCAGGAAAAAGCAAAAAATTTCAGAATTGCACCTTGCAATGTGGAGATATTACTGTTTGTGCATTTACAATATTCATTGATTTTTGCCATTGAAAAACATGTTTTTCATATACCAGAAATGTTTGAAGCTACTGACTGAATGAAAGGAGCTGGCATCTCACTCTCTTTGAATCTTCTTTATCATGCTAGGATTAGCAGGAAAAAGCAAAAAATTTCAGAATTGCACCTTGCAATGTGGAGATATTACTGTTTGTGCATTTACAATATTCATTGATTTTTGCCATTGAAAAACGTCCAGAAATGTTTGAAGCTACTGACTGAATGAAAGGAGCTGGCATCTCACTCTCTTTGAATCTTCTTTATCATGCTAGGATTAGCAGGAAAAAGCAAAAAATTTCAGAATTGCACCTTGCAATGTGGAGATATTACTGTTTGTGCATTTACAATATTCATTGATTTTTGCCATTGAAAAACGTTTTTCATATACCAGAAATGTTTGAAGCTACTGACTGAATGAAAGGAGCTGGCATCTCACTCTCTTTGAATCTTCTTTATCATGCTAGGATTAACAGGAAAAAGCAAAAAATTTCAGAATTGCACCTTGCAATGTGGAGATATTACTGTTTGTGCATTTACAATATTCATTGATTTTTGCCATTGAAAAACGTCCAGAAATGTTTGAAGCTACTGACTGAATGAAAGGAGCTGGCATCTCACTCTCTTTGAATCTTCTTTATCATGCTAGGATTAGCAGGAAAAGGCAAAAAATTTCAGAATTGCACCTTGCAATGTGGAGATATTACTGTTTGTGCATTTACAATATTCATTGATTTTTGCCATTGAAAAACGTTTTTCATATACCAGAAATGTTTGAAGCTACTGACTGAATGAAAGGAGCTGGCATCTCACTCTCTTTGAATCTTCTTTATCATGCTAGGATTAACAGGAAAAAGCTAAAAATTTCAGAATTGCACCTTGCAATGTGGAGATATTACTGTTTGTGCATTTACAATATTCATTGATTTTTGCCATTGAAAAACATGTTTTTCATATACCAGAAATGTTTGAAGCTACTGACTGAATGAAAGGAGCTGACATCTCACTCTCTTTGAATCTTCTTTATCATGCTAGGATTAGCAGGAAAAAGCAAAAAATTTCAGAATTGCACCTTGCAATGTGGAGATATTACTGTTTGTGCATTTACAATATTCATTGATTTTTGCCATTGAAAAACATGTTTTTCATATACCAGAAATGTTTGAAGCTACTGACTGAATGAAAGGAGCTGGCATCTCACTCTCTTGGAATCTTCTTTATCATGCTAGGATTAACAGGAAAAAGCAAAAAATTTCAGAATTGCACCTTGCAATGTGGAGATATTACTGTTTGTGCATTTACAATATTCATTGATTTTTGCCATTGAAAAACGTCCAGAAATGTTTGAAGCTACTGACTGAATGAAAGGAGCTGGCATCTCACTGTCTTTGAATCTTCTTTATCATGCTAGGATTAACAGGAAAAAGCAAAAAATTTCAGAATTGCACCTTGCAATGTGGAGATATTACTGTTTGTGCATTTACAATATTCATTGATTTTTGCCATTGAAAAACATGTTTTTCATATACCAGAAATGTTTGAAGCTACTGACAATGAAAGGAGCTGGCATCTCACTCTCTTTGAATCTTCTTTATCATGCTAGGATTAGCAGGAAAAAGCAAAAAATTTCAGAATTGCACCTTGCAATGTGGAGATATTACTGTTTGTGCATTTACAATATTCATTGATTTTTGCCATTGAAAAACATGTTTTTCATATACCAGAAATGCTTGAAGCTACAGACTGAATTAAAGGAGCTGGCATCTCACTCTCTTTGAATCTTCTTTATCATGCTAGGATTAACAGGAAAAAGCAAAAAATTTCAGAATTGCACCTTGCAATGTGGAGATATTACTGTTTGTGCATTTACAATATTCATTGATTTTTGATATTGAAAAACGTCCAGAAATGTTTGAAGCTACTGACTGAATGAAAGGAGCTGGCATCTCACTCTCTTTGAATCTTCTTTATCATGCTAGGATTAACAGGAAAAAGCTAAAAATTTCAGAATTGCACCTTGCAATGTGGAGATATTACTGTTTGTGCATTTACAATATTCATTGATTTTTGCCATTGAAAAACATGTTTTTCATACCAGAAATGATTGAAGCTACTGACTGAATGAAAGGAGCTGGCATCTCACTCTCTTTGAATCTTCTTTATCATGCTAGGATTAGCAGGAAAAAGCAAAAAATTTCAGAATTGCACCTTGCAATGTGGAGATATTACTGTTTGTGCATTTACAATATTCATTGATTTTTGCCATTGAAAAACATGTTTTTCATATACCAGAAATGTTTGAAGCTACTGACTGAATGAAAGGAGCTGGCATCTCACTCTCTTGGAATCTTCTTTATCATGCTAGGATTAACAGGAAAAAGCAAAAAATTTCAGAATTGCACCTTGCAATGTGGAGATATTACTGTTTGTGCATTTACAATATTCATTGATTTTTGCCATTGAAAAACGTCCAGAAATGTTTGAAGCTACTGACTGAATGAAAGGAGCTGGCATCTCACTGTCTTTGAATCTTCTTTATCATGCTAGGATTAACAGGAAAAAGCTAAAAATTTCAGAATTGCACCTTGCAATGTGGAGATATTACTGTTTGTGCATTTACAATATTTATTGATTTTTGCCATTGAAAAACATGTTTTTCATATACCAGAAATGTTTGAAGCTACTGACTGAATGAAAGGAGCTGGCATCTCACTCTCTTTGAATCTTCTTTATCATGCTAGGATTAGCAGGAAAAAGCAAAAAATTTCAGAATTGCACCTTGCAATGTGGAGATATTACTGTTTGTGCATTTACAATATTCATTGATTTTTGCCATTGAAAAACATGTTTTTCATATACCAGAAATGTTTGAAGCTACTGACTGAATGAAAGGAGCTGGCATCTCACTCTCTTGGAATCTTCTTTATCATGCTAGGATTAACAGGAAAAAGCAAAAAATTTCAGAATTGCACCTTGCAATGTGGAGATATTACTGTTTGTGCATTTACAATATTCATTGATTTTTGCCATTGAAAAATGTCCAGAAATGTTTGAAGCTACTGACTGAATGAAAGGAGCTGGCATCTCACTGTCTTTGAATCTTCTTTATCATGCTAGGATTAACAGGAAAAAGCAAAAAATTTCAGAATTGCACCTTGCAATGTGGAGATATTACTGTTTGTGCATTTACAATATTCATTGATTTTTGCCATTGAAAAACATGTTTTTCATATACCAGAAATGTTTGAAGCTACTGACTGAATGAAAGGAGCTGGCATCTCACTCTCTTTGAATCTTCTTTATCATGCTAGGATTAGCAGGAAAAAGCAAAAAATTTCAGAATTGCACCTTGCAATGTGGAGATATTACTGTTTGTGCATTTACAATATTCATTGATTTTTGCCATTGAAAAACATGTTTTTCATATACCAGAAATGTTTGAAGCTACAGACTGAATGAAAGGAGCTGGCATCTCACTCTCTTTGAATCTTCTTTATCATGCTAGGATTAACAGGAAAAAGCAAAAAATTTCAGAATTGCACCTTGCAATGTGGAGATATTACTGTTTGTGCATTTACAATATTCATTGATTTTTGCCATTGAAAAACGTCCAGAAATGTTTGAAGCTACTGACTGAATGAAAGGAGCTGGCATCTCACTCTCTTTGAATCTTCTTTATCATGCTAGGATTAACAGGAAAAAGCAAAAAATTTCAGAATTGCACCTTGCAATGTGGAGATATTACTGTTTGTGCATTTACAATATTCATTGATTTTTGCCATTGAAAAACATGTTTTTCATACCAGAAATGATTGAAGCTACTGACTGAATGAAAGGAGCTGGCATCTCACTCTCTTTGAATCTTCTTTATCATGCTAGGATTAGCAGGAAAAAGCAAAAAATTTCAGAATTGCACCTTGCAATGTGGAGATATTACTGTTTGTGCATTTACAATATTCATTGATTTTTGCCATTGAAAAACATGTTTTTCATATACCAGAAATGTTTGAAGCTACTGACTGAATGAAAGGAGCTGGCATCTCACTCTCTTGGAATCTTCTTTATCATGCTAGGATTAACAGGAAAAAGCAAAAAATTTCAGAATTGCACCTTGCAATGTGGAGATATTACTGTTTGTGCATTTACAATATTCATTGATTTTTGCCATTGAAAAATGTCCAGAAATGTTTGAAGCTACTGACTGAATGAAAGGAGCTGGCATCTCACTGTCTTTGAATCTTCTTTATCATGCTAGGATTAACAGGAAAAAGCTAAAAATTTCAGAATTGCACCTTGCAATGTGGAGATATTACTGTTTGTGCATTTACAATATTTATTGATTTTTGCCATTGAAAAACATGTTTTTCATATACCAGAAATGTTTGAAGCTACTGACTGAATGAAAGGAGCTGGCATCTCACTCTCTTTGAATCTTCTTTATCATGCTAGGATTAGCAGGAAAAAGCAAAAAATTTCAGAATTGCACCTTGCAATGTGGAGATATTACTGTTTGTGCATTTACAATATTCATTGATTTTTGCCATTGAAAAACATGTTTTTCATATACCAGAAATGTTTGAAGCTACTGACTGAATGAAAGGAGCTGGCATCTCACTCTCTTGGAATCTTCTTTATCATGCTAGGATTAACAGGAAAAAGCAAAAAATTTCAGAATTGCACCTTGCAATGTGGAGATATTACTGTTTGTGCATTTACAATATTCATTGATTTTTGCCATTGAAAAACGTCCAGAAATGTTTGAAGCTACTGACTGAATGAAAGGAGCTGGCATCTCACTGTCTTTGAATCTTCTTTATCATGCTAGGATTAACAGGAAAAAGCTAAAAATTTCAGAATTGCACCTTGCAATGTGGAGATATTACTGTTTGTGCATTTACAATATTCATTGATTTTTGCCATTGAAAAACATGTTTTTCATATACCAGAAATGTTTGAAGCTACTGACTGAATGAAAGGAGCTGGCATCTCACTCTCTTTGAATCTTCTTTATCATGCTAGGATTAGCAGGAAAAAGCAAAAAATTTCAGAATTGCACCTTGCAATGAGGAGATATTACTGTTTGTGCATTTACAATATTCATTGATTTTTGCCATTGAAAAACATGTTTTTCATATACCAGAAATGTTTGAAGCTACTGACTGAATGAAAGGAGCTGGCATCTCACTCTCTTTGAATCTTCTTTATCATGCTAGGATTAACAGGAAAATGCAAAAAATTTCAGAATTGCACCTTGCAATGTGGAGATATTACTGTTTGTGCATTTACAATATTCATTGATTTTTGCCATTGAAAAACGTCCAGAAATGTTTGAAGCTACTGACTGAATGAAAGGAGCTGGCATCTCACTCTCTTTGAATCTTCTTTATCATGCTAGGATTAACAGGAAAAAGCTAAAAATTTCAGAATTGCACCTTGCAATGTGGAGATATTACTGTTTGTGCATTTACAATATTCATTGATTTTTGCCATTGAAAAACATGTTTTTCATACCAGAAATGTTTGAAGCTACTGACTGAATGAAAGGAGCTGGCATCTCACTCTCTTTGAATCTTCTTTATCATGCTAGGATTAGCAGGAAAAAGCAAAAAATTTCAGAATTGCACCTTGCAATGTGGAGATATTACTGTTTGTGCATTTACAATATTCATTGATTTTTGCCATTGAAAAACATGTTTTTCATATACCAGAAATGTTTGAAGCTACTGACTGAATGAAAGGAGCTGGCATCTCACTCTCTTGAATCTTCTTTATCATGCTAGGATTAACAGGAAAAAGCAAAAAATTTCAGAATTGCACCTTGCAATGTGGAGATATTACTGTTTGTGCATTTACAATATTCATTGATTTTTGCCATTGAAAAACGTCCAGAAATGTTTGAAGCTACTGACTGAATGAAAGGAGCTGGCATCTCACTCTCTTTGAATCTTCTTTATCATGCTAGGATTAACAGGAAAAAGCAAAAAATTTCAGAATTGCACCTTGCAATGTGGAGATATTACTGTTTGTGCATTTACAATATTCATTGATTTTTGCCATTGAGAAACATGTTTTTCATATACCAGAAATGTTTGAAGCTACTGACTGAATGAAAGGAGCTGGCATCTCACTCTCTTTGAATCTTCTTTATCATGCTAGGATTAGCAGGAAAAAGCAAAAAATTTCAGAATTGCACCTTGCAATGTGGAGATATTACTGTTTGTGCATTTACAATATTCATTGATTTTTGCCATTGAAAAACATGTTTTTCATATACCAGAAATGTTTGAAGCTACTGACTGAATGAAAGGAGCTGGCATCTCACTCTCTTTGAATCTTCTTTATCATGCTAGGATTAACAGGAAAAAGCAAAAAATTTCAGAATTGCACCTTGCAATGTGGAGATATTACTGTTTGTGCATTTACAATATTCATTGATTTTTGCCATTGAAAAACATGTTTTTCATATACCAGAAATGTTTGAAGCTACTGACTGAATGAAAGGAGCTGGCATCTCACTCTCTTTGAATCTTCTTTATCATGCTAGGATTAACAGGAAAAAGCAAAAAATTTCAGAATTGCACCTTGCAATGTGGAGATATTACTGTTTGTGCATTTACAATATTCATTGATTTTTGCCATTGAAAAACATGTTTTTTCCTATACCCAGAAATGTTTGAAGCTACTGACTGAATGAAAGGAGCTGGCATCTCACTCTCTTGGAATCTTCTTTATCATGCTAGGATTAGCAGGAAAAAGCAAAAAATTTCAGAATTGCACCTTGCAATGTGGAGATATTACTGTTTGTGCATTTACAATATTCATTGATTTTTGCCATTGAAAAACATGTTTTTCATATACCAGAAATGTTTGAAGCTACTGACTGAATGAAAGGAGCTGGCATCTCACTCTCTTTGAATCTTCTTTATCATGCTAGGATTAACAGGAAAAAGCAAAAAATTTCAGAATTGCACCTTGCAATGTGGAGATATTACTGTTTGTGCATTTACAATATTCATTGATTTTTGCCATTGAAAAACGTCCAGAAATGTTTGAAGCTACTGACTGAATGAAAGGAGCTGGCATCTCACTCTCTTTGAATCTTCTTTATCATGCTAGGATTAGCAGGAAAAAGCAAAAAATTTCTGAATTGCACCTTGCAATGTGGAGATATTACTGTTTGTGCATTTACAATATTCATTGATTTTTGCCATTGAAAAACATGTTTTTCATATACCAGAAATGTTTGAAGCTACTGACTGAATGAAAGGAGCTGGCATCTCACTCTCTTTGAATCTTCTTTATCATGCTAGGATTAGCAGGAAAAAGCAAAAAATTTCAGAATTGCACCTTGCAATGTGGAGATATTACTGTTTGTGCATTTACAATATTCATTGATTTTTGCCATTGAAAAACATGTTTTTCATATACCAGAAATGTTTGAAGCTACTGACTGAATGAAAGGAGCTGGCATCTCACTCTCTTTGAATCTTCTTTATCATGCTAGGATTAACAGGAAAAAGCAAAAAATTTCAGAATTGCACCTTGCAATGTGGAGATATTACTGTTTGTGCATTTACAATATTCATTGATTTTTGCCATTGAAAAACGTCCAGAAATGTTTGAAGCTACTGACTGAATGAAAGGAGCTGGCATCTCACTCTCTTTGAATCTTCTTTATCATGCTAGGATTAGCAGGAAAAAGCAAAAAATTTCAGAATTGCACCTTGCAATGTGGAGATATTACTGTTTGTGCATTTACAATATTCATTGATTTTTGCCATTGAAAAACATGTTTTTCATATACCAGAAATGTTTGAAGCTACTGACTGAATGAAAGGAGCTGGCATCTCACTCTCTTTGAATCTTCTTTATCATGCTAGGATTAGCAGGAAAAAGCAAAAAATTTCAGAATTGCACCTTGCAATGTGGAGATATTACTGTTTGTGCATTTACAATATTCATTGATTTTTGCCATTGAAAAACGTCCAGAAATGTTTGAAGCTACTGACTGAATGAAAGGAGCTGGCATCTCACTCTCTTTGAATCTTCTTTATCATGCTAGGATTAGCAGGAAAAAGCAAAAAATTTCAGAATTGCACCTTGCAATGTGGAGATATTACTGTTTGTGCATTTACAATATTCATTGATTTTTGCCATTGAAAAACATGTTTTTCATATACCAGAAATGTTTGAAGCTACTGACTGAATGAAAGGAGCTGGCATCTCACTCTCTTTGAATCTTCTTTATCATGCTAGGATTAGCAGGAAAAAGCAAAAAATTTCAGAATTGCACCTTGCACTGTGGAGATATTACTGTTTGTGCATTTACAATATTCATTGATTTTTGCCATTGAAAAACGTCCAGAAATGTTTGAAGCTACTGACTGAATGAAAGGAGCTGGCATCTCACTCTCTTTGAATCTTCTTTATCATGCTAGGATTAACAGGAAAAAGCTAAAAATTTCAGAATTGCACCTTGCAATGTGGAGATATTACTGTTTGTGCATTTACAATATTCATTGATTTTTGCCATTGAAAAACATGTTTTTCATATACCAGAAATGTTTGAAGCTACTGACTGAATGAAAGGAGCTGGCATCTCACTCTCTTTGAATCTTCTTTATCATGCTAGGATTAGCAGGAAAAAGCAAAAAATTTCAGAATTGCACCTTGCAATGTGGAGATATTACTGTTTGTGCATTTACAATATTCATTGATTTTTGCCATTGAAAAACATGTTTTTCATATACCAGAAATGTTTGAAGCTACTGACTGAATGAAAGGAGCTGGCATCTCACTCTCTTTGAATCTTCTTTATCATGCTAGGATTAACAGGAAAAAGCAAAAAATTTCAGAATTGCACCTTGCAATGTGGAGATATTACGGTTTGTGCATTTACAATATTCATTGATTTTTGCCATTGAAAAACGTCCAGAAATGTTTGAAGCTACTGACTGAATGAAAGGAGCTGGCATCTCACTCTCTTTGAATCTTCTTTATCATGCTAGGATTAACAGGAAAAAGCTAAAAATTTCAGAATTGCACCTTGCAATGTGGAGATATTACTGTTTGTGCATTTACAATATTCATTGATTTTTGCCATTGAAAAACATGTTTTTCATATACCAGAAATGTTTGAAGCTACTGACTGAATGAAAGGAGCTGGCATCTCACTCTCTTTGAATCTTCTTTATCATGCTAGGATTAGCAGGAAAAAGCAAAAAATTTCAGAATTGCACCTTGCAATGTGGAGATATTACTGTTTGTGCATTTACAATATTCATTGATTTTTGCCATTGAAAAACATGTTTTTCATATACCAGAAATGTTTGAAGCTACTGACTGAATGAAAGGAGCTGGCATCTCACTCTCTTTGAATCTTCTTTATCATGCTAGGATTAGCAGGAAAAAGCAAAAAATTTCAGAATTGCACCTTGCAATGTGGAGATATTACTGTTTGTGCATTTACAATATTCATTGATTTTTGCCATTGAAAAACATGTTTTTCATATACCAGAAATGTTTGAAGCTACTGACTGAATGAAAGGAGCTGGCATCTCACTCTCTTTGAATCTTCTTTATCATGCTAGGATTAACAGGAAAAAGCAAAAAATTTCAGAATTGCACCTTGCAATGTGGAGATATTACTGTTTGTGCATTTACAATATTCATTGATTTTTGCCATTGAAAAACGTCCAGAAATGTTTGAAGCTACTGACTGAATGAAAGGAGCTGGCATCTCACTCTCTTTGAATCTTCTTTATCATGCTAGGATTAGCAGGAAAAAGCAAAAAATTTCAGAATTGCACCTTGCAATGTGGAGATATTACTGTTTGTGCATTTACAATATTCATTGATTTTTGCCATTGAAAAACATGTTTTTCATATACCAGAAATGTTTGAAGCTACTGACTGAATGAAAGGAGCTGGCATCTCACTCTCTTTGAATCTTCTTTATCATGCTAGGATTAGCAGGAAAAAGCAAAAAATTTCAGAATTGCACCTTGCAATGTGGAGATATTACTGTTTGTGCATTTACAATATTCATTGATTTTTGCCATTGAAAAACGTCCAGAAATGTTTGAAGCTACTGACTGAATGAAAGGAGCTGGCATCTCACTCTCTTTGAATCTTCTTTATCATGCTAGGATTAGCAGGAAAAAGCAAAAAATTTCAGAATTGCACCTTGCAATGTGGAGATATTACTGTTTGTGCATTTACAATATTCATTGATTTTTGCCATTGAAAAACATGTTTTTCATATACCAGAAATGTTTGAAGCTACTGACTGAATGAAAGGAGCTGGCATCTCACTCTCTTTGAATCTTCTTTATCATGCTAGGATTAGCAGGAAAAAGTAAAAAATTTCAGAATTGCACCTTGCAATGAGGAGATATTACTGTTTGTGCATTTACAATATTCATTGATTTTTGCCATTGAAAAACATGTTTTTCATATACCAGAAATGTTTGAAGCTACTGACTGAATGAAAGGAGCTGGCATCTCACTCTCTTTGAATCTTCTTTATCATGCTAGGATTAACAGGAAAAAGCAAAAAATTTCAGAATTGCACCTTGCAATGTGGAGATATTACTGTTTGTGCATTTACAATATTCATTGATTTTTGCTATTGAAAAACGTCCAGAAATGTTTGAAGCTACTGACTGAATGAAAGGAGCTGGCATCTCACTCTCTTTGAATCTTCTTTATCATGCTAGGATTAACAGGAAAAAGCTAAAAATTTCAGAATTGCACCTTGCAATGTGGAGATATTACTGTTTGTGCATTTACAATATTCATTGATTTTTGCCATTGAAAAACATGTTTTTCATACCAGAAATGTTTGAAGCTACTGACTGAATGAAAGGAGCTGGCATCTCACTCTCTTTGAATCTTCTTTATCATGCTAGGATTAGCAGGAAAAAGCAAAAAATTTCAGAATTGCACCTTGCAATGTGGAGATATTACTGTTTGTGCATTTACAATATTCATTGATTTTTGCCATTGAAAAACATGTTTTTCATATACCAGAAATGTTTGAAGCTACTGACTGAATGAAAGGAGCTGGCATCTCACTCTCTTTGAATCTTCTTTATCATGCTAGGATTAACAGGAAAAAGCAAAAAATTTCAGAATTGCACCTTGCAATGTGGAGATATTACTGTTTGTGCATTTACAATATTCATTGATTTTTGCCATTGAAAAACGTCCAGAAATGTTTGAAGCTACTGACTGAATGAAAGGAGCTGGCATCTCACTCTCTTTGAATCTTCTTTATCATGCTAGGATTAACAGGAAAAAGCAAAAAATTTCAGAATTGCACCTTGCAATGTGGAGATATTACTGTTTGTGCATTTACAATATTCATTGATTTTTGCCATTGAGAAACATGTTTTTCATATACCAGAAATGTTTGAAGCTACTGACTGAATGAAAGGAGCTGGCATCTCACTCTCTTTGAATCTTCTTTATCATGCTAGGATTAGCAGGAAAAAGCAAAAAATTTCAGAATTGCACCTTGCAATGTGGAGATATTACTGTTTGTGCATTTACAATATTCATTGATTTTTGCCATTGAAAAACATGTTTTTCATATACCAGAAATGTTTGAAGCTACTGACTGAATGAAAGGAGCTGGCATCTCACTCTCTTTGAATCTTCTTTATCATGCTAGGATTAGCAGGAAAAAGCAAAAAATTTCAGAATTGCACCTTGCAATGTGGAGATATTACTGTTTGTGCATTTACAATATTCATTGATTTTTGCCATTGAAAAACATGTTTTTCATATACCAGAAATGTTTGAAGCTACTGACTTAATGAAAGGAGCTGGCATCTCACTCTCTTTGAATCTTCTTTATCATGCTAGGATTAGCAGGAAAAAGCAAAAAATTTCAGAATTGCACCTTGCAATGTGGAGATATTACTGTTTGTGCATTTACAATATTCATTGATTTTTGCCATTGAAAAACGTCCAGAAATGTTTGAAGCTACTGACTGAATGAAAGGAGCTGGCATCTCACTCTCTTGGAATCTTCTTTATCATGCTAGGATTAGCAGGAAAAAGCAAAAAATTTCAGAATTGCACCTTGCAATGTGGAGATATTACTGTTTGTGCATTTACAATATTCATTGATTTTTGCCATTGAAAAACATGTTTTTCATATACCAGAAATGTTTGAAGCTACTGACTGAATGAAAGGAGCTGGCATCTCACTCTCTTTGAATCTTCTTTATCATGCTAGGATTAACAGGAAAAAGCAAAAAATTTCAGAATTGCACCTTGCAATGTGGAGATATTACTGTTTGTGCATTTACAATATTCATTGATTTTTGCCATTGAAAAACGTCCAGAAATGTTTGAAGCTACTGACTGAATGAAAGGAGCTGGCATCTCACTCTCTTTGAATCTTCTTTATCATGCTAGGATTAGCAGGAAAAAGCAAAAAATTTCTGAATTGCACCTTGCAATGTGGAGATATTACTGTTTGTGCATTTACAATATTCATTGATTTTTGCCATTGAAAAACATGTTTTTCATATACCAGAAATGTTTGAAGCTACTGACTGAATGAAAGGAGCTGGAATCTCACTCTCTTTGAATCTTCTTTATCATGCTAGGATTAGCAGGAAAAAGCAAAAAATTTCAGAATTGCACCTTGCAATGTGGAGATATTACTGTTTGTGCATTTACAATATTCATTGATTTTTGCCATTGAAAAACATGTTTTTCATATACCAGAAATGTTTGAAGCTACTGACTGAATGAAAGGAGCTGGCATCTCACTCTCTTTGAATCTTCTTTATCATGCTAGGATTAACAGGAAAAAGCAAAAAATTTCAGAATTGCACCTTGCAATGTGGAGATATTACTGTTTGTGCATTTACAATATTCATTGATTTTTGCCATTGAAAAACGTCCAGAAATGTTTGAAGCTACTGACTGAATGAAAGGAGCTGGCATCTCACTCTCTTTGAATCTTCTTTATCATGCTAGGATTAGCAGGAAAAAGCAAAAAATTTCAGAATTGCACCTTGCAATGTGGAGATATTACTGTTTGTGCATTTACAATATTCATTGATTTTTGCCATTGAAAAACATGTTTTTCATATACCAGAAATGTTTGAAGCTACTGACTGAATGAAAGGAGCTGGCATCTCACTCTCTTTGAATCTTCTTTATCATGCTAGGATTAGCAGGAAAAAGCAAAAAATTTCAGAATTGCACCTTGCAATGTGGAGATATTACTGTTTGTGCATTTACAATATTCATTGATTTTTGCCATTGAAAAACGTCCAGAAATGTTTGAAGCTACTGACTGAATGAAAGGAGCTGGCATCTCACTCTCTTTGAATCTTCTTTATCATGCTAGGATTAGCAGGAAAAAGCAAAAAATTTCAGAATTGCACCTTGCAATGTGGAGATATTACTGTTTGTGCATTTACAATATTCATTGATTTTTGCCATTGAAAAACATGTTTTTCATATACCAGAAATGTTTGAAGCTACTGACTGAATGAAAGGAGCTGGCATCTCACTCTCTTTGAATCTTCTTTATCATGCTAGGATTAGCAGGAAAAAGCAAAAAATTTCAGAATTGCACCTTGCACTGTGGAGATATTACTGTTTGTGCATTTACAATATTCATTGATTTTTGCCATTGAAAAACGTCCAGAAATGTTTGAAGCTACTGACTGAATGAAAGGAGCTGGCATCTCACTCTCTTTGAATCTTCTTTATCATGCTAGGATTAGCAGGAAAAAGCAAAAAATTTCAGAATTGCACCTTGCAATGTGGAGATATTACTGTTTGTGCATTTACAATATTCATTGATTTTTGCCATTGAAAAACGTTTTTCATATACCAGAAATGTTTGAAGCTACTGACTGAATGAAAGGAGCTGGCATCTCACTCTCTTTGAATCTTCTTTATCATGCTAGGATTAACAGGAAAAAGCAAAAAATTTCAGAATTGCACCTTGCAATGTGGAGATATTACTGTTTGTGCATTTACAATATTCATTGATTTTTGCCATTGAAAAACGTCCAGAAATGTTTGAAGCTACTGACTGAATGAAAGGAGCTGGCATCTCACTCTCTTTGAATCTTCTTTATCATGCTAGGATTAACAGGAAAAAGCTAAAAATTTCAGAATTGCACCTTGCAATGTGGAGATATTACTGTTTGTGCATTTACAATATTCATTGATTTTTGCCATTGAAAAACATGTTTTTCATATACCAGAAATGTTTGAAGCTACTGACTGAATGAAAGGAGCTGGCATCTCACTCTCTTTGAATCTTCTTTATCATGCTAGGATTAGCAGGAAAAAGCAAAAAATTTCAGAATTGCACCTTGCAATGTGGAGATATTACTGTTTGTGCATTTACAATATTCATTGATTTTTGCCATTGAAAAACATGTTTTTCATATACCAGAAATGTTTGAAGCTACTGACTGAATGAAAGGAGCTGGCATCTCACTCTCTTTGAATCTTCTTTATCATGCTAGGATTAACAGGAAAAAGCAAAAAATTTCAGAATTGCACCTTGCAATGTGGAGATATTACGGTTTGTGCATTTACAATATTCATTGATTTTTGCCATTGAAAAACGTCCAGAAATGTTTGAAGCTACTGACTGAATGAAAGGAGCTGGCATCTCACTCTCTTTGAATCTTCTTTATCATGCTAGGATTAACAGGAAAAAGCTAAAAATTTCAGAATTGCACCTTGCAATGTGGAGATATTACTGTTTGTGCATTTACAATATTCATTGATTTTTGCCATTGAAAAACATGTTTTTCATATACCAGAAATGTTTGAAGCTACTGACTGAATGAAAGGAGCTGGCATCTCACTCTCTTTGAATCTTCTTTATCATGCTAGGATTAGCAGGAAAAAGCAAAAAATTTCAGAATTGCACCTTGCAATGTGGAGATATTACTGTTTGTGCATTTACAATATTCATTGATTTTTGCCATTGAAAAACATGTTTTTCATATACCAGAAATGTTTGAAGCTACTGACTGAATGAAAGGAGCTGGCATCTCACTCTCTTTGAATCTTCTTTATCATGCTAGGATTAACAGGAAAAAGCAAAAAATTTCAGAATTGCACCTTGCAATGTGGAGATATTACTGTTTGTGCATTTACAATATTCATTGATTTTTGCCATTGAAAAACGTCCAGAAATGTTTGAAGCTACTGACTGAATGAAAGGAGCTGGCATCTCACTCTCTTTGAATCTTCTTTATCATGCTAGGATTAGCAGGAAAAAGCAAAAAATTTCAGAATTGCACCTTGCAATGTGGAGATATTACTGTTTGTGCATTTACAATATTCATTGATTTTTGCCATTGAAAAACATGTTTTTCATATACCAGAAATGTTTGAAGCTACTGACTGAATGAAAGGAGCTGGCATCTCACTCTCTTTGAATCTTCTTTATCATGCTAGGATTAGCAGGAAAAAGCAAAAAATTTCAGAATTGCACCTTGCAATGTGGAGATATTACTGTTTGTGCATTTACAATATTCATTGATTTTTGCCATTGAAAAACGTCCAGAAATGTTTGAAGCTACTGACTGAATGAAAGGAGCTGGCATCTCACTCTCTTTGAATCTTCTTTATCATGCTAGGATTAGCAGGAAAAAGCAAAAAATTTCAGAATTGCACCTTGCAATGTGGAGATATTACTGTTTGTGCATTTACAATATTCATTGATTTTTGCCATTGAAAAACATGTTTTTCATATACCAGAAATGTTTGAAGCTACTGACTGAATGAAAGGAGCTGGCATCTCACTCTCTTTGAATCTTCTTTATCATGCTAGGATTAGCAGGAAAAAGCAAAAAATTTCAGAATTGCACGTTGCAATGTGGAGATATTACTGTTTGTGCATTTACAATATTCATTGATTTTTGCCATTGAAAAACGTCCAGAAATGTTTGAAGCTACTGACTGAATGAAAGGAGCTGGCATCTCACTCTCTTTGAATCTTCTTTATCATGCTAGGATTAGCAGGAAAAAGCAAAAAATTTCAGAATTGCACCTTGCAATGTGGAGATATTACTGTTTGTGCATTTACAATATTCATTGATTTTTGCCATTGAAAAACGTTTTTCATATACCAGAAATGTTTGAAGCTACTGACTGAATGAAAGGAGCTGGCATCTCACTCTCTTTGAATCTTCTTTATCATGCTAGGATTAACAGGAAAAAGCAAAAAATTTCAGAATTGCACCTTGCAATGTGGAGATATTACTGTTTGTGCATTTACAATATTCATTGATTTTTGCCATTGAAAAACGTCCAGAAATGTTTGAAGCTACTGACTGAATGAAAGGAGCTGGCATCTCACTCTCTTTGAATCTTTATCATGCTAGGATTAACAGGAAATAACTAAAAATTTCAGAATTGCACCTTGCAATGTGGAGATATTACTGTTTGTGCATTTACAATATTCATTGATTTTTGCCATTGAAAAACATGTTTTTCATATACCAGAAATGTTTGAAGCTACTGACTGAATGAAAGGAGCTGGCATCTCACTCTCTTTGAATCTTCTTTATCATGCTAGGATTAGCAGGAAAAAGCAAAAAATTTCAGAATTGCACCTTGCAATGTGGAGATATTACTGTTTGTGCATTTACAATATTCATTGATTTTTGCCATTGAAAAACATGTTTTTCATATACCAGAAATGTTTGAAGCTACTGACTGAATGAAAGGAGCTGGCATCTCACTCTCTTTGAATCTTCTTTATCATGCTAGGATTAACAGGAAAAAGCAAAAAATTTCAGAATTGCACCTTGCAATGTGGAGATATTACTGTTTGTGCATTTACAATATTCATTGATTTTTGCCATTGAAAAACATGTTTTTCATATACCAGAAATGTTTGAAGCTACTGACTGAATGAAAGGAGCTGGCATCTCACTCTCTTTGAATCTTCTTTATCATGCTAGGATTAACAGGAAAAAGCAAAAAATTTCAGAATTGCACGTTGCAATGTGGAGATATTACTGTTTGTGCATTTACAATATTCATTGATTTTGCCATTGAAAAACGTCCAGAAATGTTTGAAGCTACTGACTGAATGAAAGGAGCTGGCATCTCACTCTCTTTGAATCTTCTTTATCATGCTAGGATTAGCAGGAAAAAGCAAAAAATTTCAGAATTGCACCTTGCAATGTGGAGATATTACTGTTTGTGCATTTACAATATTCATTGATTTTTGCCATTGAAAAACATGTTTTTCATATACCAGAAATGTTTGAAGCTACTGACTGAATGAAAGGAGCTGGCATCTCACTCTCTTTGAATCTTCTTTATCATGCTAGGATTAACAGGAAAAAGCAAAAAATTTCAGAATTGCACGTTGCAATGTGGAGATATTACTGTTTGTGCATTTACAATATTCATTGATTTTTGCCATTGAAAAACGTCCAGAAATGTTTGAAGCTACTGACTGAATGAAAGGAGCTGGCATCTCACTCTCTTTGAATCTTCTTTATCATGCTAGGATTAGCAGGAAAAAGCAAAAAATTTCAGAATTGCACCTTGCAATGTGGAGATATTACTGTTTGTGCATTTACAATATTCATTGATTTTTGCCATTGAAAAACATGTTTTTCATATACCAGAAATGTTTGAAGCTACTGACTGAATGAAAGGAGCTGGCATCTCACTCTCTTTGAATCTTCTTTATCATGCTAGGATTAACAGGAAAAAGCAAAAAATTTCAGAATTGCACCTTGCAATGTGGAGATATTACTGTTTGTGCATTTACAATATTCATTGATTTTTGCCATTGAAAAACGTCCAGAAATGTTTGAAGCTACTGACTGAATGAAAGGAGCTGGCATCTCACTCTCTTTGAATCTTTTTTATCATGCTAGGATTAGCAGGAAAAAGCAAAAAATTTCAGAATTGCACCTTGCAATGTGGAGATATTACTCTTTGTGCATTTACAATATTCATTGATTTTTGCCATTGAAAAACATGTTTTTCATATACCAGAAATGTTTGAAGCTACTGACTGAATGAAAGGAGCTGGCATCTCACTCTCTTTGAATCTTCTTTATCATGCTAGGATTAGCAGGAAAAAGCAAAAAATTTCAGAATTGCACCTTGCAATGTGGAGATATTACTGTTTGTGCATTTACAATATTCATTGATTTTTGCCATTGAAAAACGTCCAGAAATGTTTGAAGCTACTGACTGAATGAAAGGAGCTGGCATCTCACTCTCTTTGAATCTTCTTTATCATGCTAGGATTAGCAGGAAAAAGCAAAAAATTTCAGAATTGCACCTTGCAATGTGGAGATATTACTGTTTGTGCATTTACAATATTCATTGATTTTTGCCATTGAAAAACGTCCAGAAATGTTTGAAGCTACTGACTGAATGAAAGGAGCTGGCATCTCACTCTCTTTGAATCTTCTTTATCATGCTAGGATTAGCAGGAAAAAGCAAAAAATTTCAGAATTGCACCTTGCAATGTGGAGATATTACTGTTTGTGCATTTACAATATTCATTGATTTTTGCCATTGAAAAACGTCCAGAAATGTTTGAAGCTACTGACTGAATGAAAGGAGCTGGCATCTCACTCTCTTTGAATCTTCTTTATCATGCTAGGATTAGCAGGAAAAAGCAAAAAATTTCAGAATTGCACCTTGCAATGTGGAGATATTACTGTTTGTGCATTTACAATATTCATTGATTTTTGCCATTGAAAAACGTTTTTCATATACCAGAAATGTTTGAAGCTACTGACTGAATGAAAGGAGCTGGCATCTCACTCTCTTTGAATCTTCTTTATCATGCTAGGATTAACAGGAAAAAGCAAAAAATTTCAGAATTGCACCTTGCAATGTGGAGATATTACTGTTTGTGCATTTACAATATTCATTGATTTTTGCCATTGAAAAACGTCCAGAAATGTTTGAAGCTACTGACTGAATGAAAGGAGCTGGCATCTCACTCTCTTTGAATCTTCTTTATCATGCTAGGATTAACAGGAAAAAGCAAAAAATTTCAGAATTGCACCTTGCAATGTGGAGATATTACTGTTTGTGCATTTACAATATTCATTGATTTTTGCCATTGAAAAACATGTTTTTCATATACCAGAAATGTTTGAAGCTACTGACTGAATGAAAGGAGCTGGCATCTCACTCTCTTTGAATCTTCTTTATCATGCTAGGATTAGCAGGAAAAAGCAAAAAATTTCAGAATTGCACCTTGCAATGTGGAGATATTACTGTTTGTGCATTTACAATATTCATTGATTTTTGCCATTGAAAAACATGTTTTTCATATACCAGAAATGTTTGAAGCTACTGACTGAATGAAAGGAGCTGGCATCTCACTCTCTTTGAATCTTCTTTATCATGCTAGGATTAGCAGGAAAAAGCAAAAAATTTCAGAATCGCACCTTGCAATGTGGAGATATTACTGTTTGTGCATTTACAATATTCATTGATTTTTGCCATTGAAAAACATGTTTTTCATATACCAGAAATGTTTGAAGCTACTGACTGAATGAAAGGAGCTGGCATCTCACTCTCTTTGAATCTTATTTATCATGCTAGGATTAGCAGGAAAAAGCAAAAAATTTCATAATTGCACCTTGCAATGTGGAGATATTACTGTTTGTGCATTTACAATATTCATTGATTTTTGCCATTGAAAAACGTCCAGAAATGTTTGAAGCTACTGACTGAATGAAAGTAGCTGGCATCTCACTCTCTTTGAATCTTCTTTATCATGCTAGGATTAGCAGGAAAAAGCAAAAAATTTCAGAATTGCACCTTGCAATGTGGAGATATTACTGTTTGTGCATTTACAATATTCATTGATTTTTGCCATTGAATAACATGTTTTTCATATACCAGAAATGTTTGAAGCTACTGACTGAATGAAAGGAGCTGGCATCTCACTCTCTTTGAATCTTCTTTATCATGCTAGGATTAGCAGGAAAAAGCAAAAAATTTCAGAATTGCACCTTGCAATGTGGAGATATTACTGTTTGTGCATTTACAATATTCATTGATTTTTGCCATTGAAAAACATGTTTTTCATATACCAGAAATGTTTGAAGCTACTGACTGAATGAAAGGAGCTGGCATCTCACTCTCTTTGAATCTTCTTTATCATGCTAGGATTAGCAGGAAAAAGCAAAAAATTTCAGAATTGCACCTTGCAATGTGGAGATATTACTGTTTGTGCATTTACAATATTCATTGATTTTTGCCATTGAAAAATGTCCAGAAATGTTTGAAGCTACTGACTGAATGAAAGGAGCTGGCATCTCACTCTCTTTGAATCTTCTTTATCATGCTAGGATTAGCAGGAAAAAGCAAAAAATTTCAGAATTGCACCTTGCAATGTGGAGATATTACTGCTTGTGCATTTACAATATTCATTGATTTTTGCCATTGAAAAACGTTTTTCATATACCAGAAATGTTTGAAGCTACTGACTGAATGAAAGGAGCTGGCATCTCACTCTCTTTGAATCTTCTTTATCATGCTAGGATTAACAGGAAAAAGCAAAAAATTTCAGAATTGCACCTTGCAATGTGGAGATATTACTGTTTGTGCATTTACAATATTCATTGATTTTTGCCATTGAAAAACGTCCAGAAATGTTTGAAGCTACTGACTGAATGAAAGGAGCTGGCATCTCACTCTCTTTGAATCTTCTTTATCATGCTAGGATTAACAGAGAAAGCTAAAAATTTCAGAATTGCACCTTGCAATGTGGAGATATTACTGTTTGTGCATTTACAATATTCATTGATTTTTGCCATTGAAAAACATGTTTTTCATATACCAGAAATGTTTGAAGCTACTGACTGAATGAAAGGAGCTGGCATCTCACTCTCTTTGAATCTTCTTTATCATGCTAGGATTAGCAGGAAAAAGCAAAAAATTTCAGAATTGCACCTTGCAATGTGGAGATATTACTGTTTGTGCATTTACAATATTCATTGATTTTTGCCATTGAAAAACATGTTTTTCATATACCAGAAATGTTTGAAGCTACTGACTGAATGAAAGGAGCTGGCATCTCACTCTCTTTGAATCTTCTTTATCATGCTAGGATTAGCAGGAAAAAGCAAAAAATTTCAGAATTGCACCTTGCAATGTGGAGATATTACTGTTTGTGCATTTACAATATTCATTGATTTTTGCCATTGAAAAACATGTTTTTCATATACCAGAAATGTTTGAAGCTACTGACTGAATGAAAGGAGCTGGCATCTCACTCTCTTTGAATCTTCTTTATCATGCTAGGATTAGCAGGAAAAAGCAAAAAATTTCAGAATTGCACCTTGCAATGTGGAGATATTACTGTTTGTGCATTTACAATATTCATTGATTTTTGCCATTGAAAAACGTCCAGAAATGTTTGAAGCTACTGACTGAATGAAAGGAGCTGGCATCTCACTCTCTTTGAATATTCTTTATCATGCTAGGATTAGCAGGAAAAAGCAAAAAATTTCAGAATTGCACCTTGCAATGTGGAGATATTACTGTTTGTGCATTTACAATATTCATTGATTTTTGCCATTGAAAAACATGTTTTTCATATACCAGAAATGTTTGAAGCTACTGACTGAATGAAAGGAGCTGGCATCTCAATCTCTTTGAATCTTCTTTATCATGCTAGGATTAGCAGGAAAAAGCAAAAAATTTCAGAATTGCACCTTGCAATGTGGAGATATTACTGTTTGTGCATTTACAATATTCATTGATTTTTGCCATTGAAAAACGTTTTTCATATACCAGAAATGTTTGAAGCTACTGACTGAATGAAAGGAGCTGGCATCTCTCTTTGAATCTTTATCATGCTAGGATTAACAGGAAAAAGCTAAAAATTTCAGAATTGCACCTTGCAATGTGGAGATAATACTGTTTGTGCATTTACAATATTCATTGATTTTTGCCATTGAAAAACATGTTTTTCATATACCAGAAATGTTTGAAGCTACTGACTGAATGAAAGGAGCTGGCATCTCACTCTCTTTGAATCTTCTTTATCATGCTAGGATTAGCAGGAAAAAGCAAAAAATTTCAGAATTGCACCTTGCAATGTGGAGATATTACTGTTTGTGCATTTACAATATTCATTGATTTTTGCCATTGAAAAACATGTTTTTCATATACCAGAAATTTTTGAAGCTACTGACTGAATGAAAGGAGCTGGCATCTCACTCTCTTTGAATCTTCTTTATCATGCTAGGATTAACAGGAAAAAGCAAAAAATTTCAGAATTGCACCTTGCAATGTGGAGATATTACTGTTTGTGCATTTACAATATTCATTGATTTTTGCCATTGAAAAACGTCCAGAAATGTTTGAAGCTACTGACTGAATGAAAGGAGCTGGCATCTCACTCTCTTTGAATCTTCTTTATCATGCTAGGATTAGCAGGAAAAAGCAAAAAATTTCAGAATTGCACCTTGCAATGTGGAGATATTACTGTTTGTGCATTTACAATATTCATTGATTTTTGCCATTGAAAAACGTCCAGAAATGTTTGAAGCTACTGACTGAATGAAAGGAGCTGGCATCTCACTCTCTTTGAATCTTCTTTATCATGCTAGGATTAACAGGAAAAAGCAAAAAATTTCAGAATTGCACCTTGCAATGTGGAGATATTACTGTTTGTGCATTTACAATATTCATTGATTTTTGCCATTGAAAAACATGTTTTTCATATACCAGAAATGTTTGAAGCTACTGACTGAATGAAAGGAGCTGGCATCTCACTCTCTTTGAATCTTCTTTATCATGCTAGGATTAGCAGGAAAAAGCAAAAAATTTCAGAATTGCACCTTGCAATGTGGAGATATTACTTTTTGTGCATTTACAATATTCATTGATTTTTGCCATTGAAAAACATGTTTTTCATATACCAGAAATGTTTGAAGCTACTGACTGAATGAAAGGAGCTGGCATCTCACTCTCTTTGAATCTTCTTTATCATGCTAGGATTAACAGGAAAAAGCAAAAAATTTCAGAATTGCACCTTGCAATGTGGAGATATTACTGTTTGTGCATTTACAATATTCATTGATTTTTGCCATTGAAAAACGTCCAGAAATGTTTGAAGCTACTGACTGAATGAAAGGAGCTGGCATCTCACTCTCTTTGAATCTTCTTTATCATGCTAGGATTAGCAGGAAAAAGCAAAAAATTTCAGAATTGCACCTTGCAATGTGGAGATATTACTGTTTGTGCATTTACAATATTCATTGATTTTTGCCATTGAAAAACATGTTTTTCATATACCAGAAATGTTTGAAGCTACTGACTGAATGAAAGGAGCTGGCATCTCACTCTCTTTGAATCTTCTTTATCATGCTAGGATTAACAGGAAAAAGCAAAAAATTTCAGAATTGCACCTTGCAATGTGGAGATATTACTGTTTGTGCATTTACAATATTCATTGATTTTTGCCATTGAAAAACATGTTTTTCATATACCAGAAATGTTTGAAGCTACTGACTGAATGAAAGGAGCTGGCATCTCACTCTCTTTGAATCTTCTTTATCATGCTAGGATTAACAGGAAAAAGCAAAAAATTTCAGAATTGCACCTTGCAATGTGGAGATATTACTGTTTGTGCATTTACAATATTCATTGATTTTTGCCATTGAAAAACGTCCAGAAATGTTTGAAGCTACTGACTGAATGAAAGGAGCGGGCATCTCACTCTCTTTGAATCTTCTTTATCATGCTAGGATTAGCAGGAAAAAGCAAAAAATTTCAGAATTGCACCTTGCAATGTGGAGATATTACTGTTTGTGCATTTACAATATTCATTGATTTTTGCCATTGAAAAACATGTTTTTCATATACCAGAAATGTTTGAAGCTACTGACTGAATGAAAGGAGCTGGCATCTCACTCTCTTTGAATCTTCTTTATCATGCTAGGATTAACAGGAAAAAGCAAAAAATTTCAGAATTGCACCTTGCAATGTGGAGATATTACTGTTTGTGCATTTACAATATTCATTGATTTTTGCCATTGAAAAACGTCCAGAAATGTTTGAAGCTACTGACTGAATGAAAGGAGCTGGCATCTCACTCTCTTTGAATCTTCTTTATCATGCTAGGATTAGCAGGAAAAAGCAAAAAATTTCAGAATTGCACCTTGCAATGTGGAGATATTACTGTTTGTGCATTTACAATATTCATTGATTTTTGCCATTGAAAAACATGTTTTTCATATACCAGAAATGTTTGAAGCTACTGACTGAATGAAAGGAGCTGGCATCTCACTCTCTTTGAATCTTCTTTATCATGCTAGGATTAGCAGGAAAAAGCAAAAAATTTCAGAATTGCACCTTGCAATGTGGAGATATTACTGTTTGTGCATTTACAATATTCATTGATTTTTGCCATTGAAAAACGTCCAGAAATGTTTGAAGCTACTGACTGAATGAAAGGAGCTGGCATCTCACTCTCTTTGAATCTTCTTTATCATGCTAGGATTAGCAGGAAAAAGCAAAAAATTTCAGAATTGCACCTTGCAATGTGGAGATATTACTGTTTGTGCATTTACAATATTCATTGATTTTTGCCATTGAAAAACATGTTTTTCATATACCAGAAATGTTTGAAGCTACTGACTGAATGAAAGGAGCTGGCATCTCACTCTCTTTGAATCTTCTTTATCATGCTAGGATTAACAGGAAAAAGCAAAAAATTTCAGAATTGCACCTTGCAATGTGGAGATATTACTGTTTGTGCATTTACAATATTCATTGATTTTTGCCATTGAAAAACATCTTTTTCATATACCAGAAATGTTTGAAGCTACTGACTGAATGAAAGGAGCTGGCATCTCACTCTCTTTGAATCTTCTTTATCATGCTAGGATTAACAGGAAAAAGCAAAAAATTTCAGAATTGCACCTTGCAATGTGGAGATATTACTGTTTGTGCATTTACAATATTCATTGATTTTTGCCATTGAAAAACGTCCAGAAATGTTTGAAGCTACTGACTGAATGAAAGGAGCTGGCATCTCACTCTCTTTGAATCTTCTTTATCATGCTAGGATTAGCAGGAAAAAGCAAAAAATTTCAGAATTGCACCTTGCAATGTGGAGATATTACTGTTTGTGCATTTACAATATTCATTGATTTTTGCCATTGAAAAACATGTTTTTCATATACCAGAAATGTTTGAAGCTACTGACTGAATGAAAGGAGCTGGCATCTCACTCTCTTTGAATCTTCTTTATCATGCTAGGATTAACAGGAAAAAGCAAAAAATTTCAGAATTGCACCTTGCAATGTGGAGATATTACTGTTTGTGCATTTACAATATTCATTGATTTTTGCCATTGAAAAACGTCCAGAAATGTTTGAAGCTACTGACTGAATGAAAGGAGCTGGCATCTCACTCTCTTTGAATCTTCTTTATCATGCTAGGATTAGCAGGAAAAAGCAAAAAATTTCAGAATTGCACCTTGCAATGTGGAGATATTACTGTTTGTGCATTTACAATATTCATTGATTTTTGCCATTGAAAAACATGTTTTTCATATACCAGAAATGTTTGAAGCTACTGACTGAATGAAAGGAGCTGGCATCTCACTCTCTTTGAATCTTCTTTATCATGCTAGGATTAGCAGGAAAAAGCAAAAAATTTCAGAATTGCACCTTGCAATGTGGAGATATTACTGTTTGTGCATTTACAATATTCATTGATTTTTGCCATTGAAAAACGTCCAGAAATGTTTGAAGCTACTGACTGAATGAAAGGAGCTGGCATCTCACTCTCTTTGAATCTTCTTTATCATGCTAGGATTAGCAGGAAAAAGCAAAAAATTTCAGAATTGCACCTTGCAATGTGGAGATATTACTGTTTGTGCATTTACAATATTCATTGATTTTTGCCATTGAAAAACGTCCAGAAATGTTTGAAGCTACTGACTGAATGAAAGGAGCTGGCATCTCACTCTCTTTGAATCTTCTTTATCATGCTAGGATTAGCAGGAAAAAGCAAAAAATTTCAGAATTGCACCTTGCAATGTGGAGATATTACTGTTTGTGCATTTACAATATTCATTGATTTTTGCCATTGAAAAACATGTTTTTCATATACCAGAAATGTTTGAAGCTACTGACTGAATGAAAGGAGCGGGCATCTCACTCTCTTTGAATCTTCTTTATCATGCTAGGATTAACAGGAAAAAGCAAAAAATTTCAGAATTGCACCTTGCAATGTGGAGATATTACTGTTTGTGCATTTACAATATTCATTGATTTTTGCCATTGAAAAACGTCCAGAAATGTTTGAAGCTACTGACTGAATAAAAGGAGCTGGCATCTCACTCTCTTTGAATCTTCTTTATCATGCTAGGATTAGCAGGAAAAAGCAAAAAATTTCAGAATTGCACCTTGCAATGTGGAGATATTACTGTTTGTGCATTTACAATATTCATTGATTTTTGCCATTGAAAAACATGTTTTTCATATACCAGAAATGTTTGAAGCTACTGACTGAATGAAAGGAGCTGGCATCTCACTCTCTTTGAATCTTCTTTATCATGCTAGGATTAACAGGAAAAAGCAAAAAATTTCAGAATTGCACCTTGCAATGTGGAGATATTACTGTTTGTGCATTTACAATATTCATTGATTTTTGCCATTGAAAAACATGTTTTTCATATACCAGAAATGTTTGAAGCTACTGACTGAATGAAAGGAGCTGGCATCTCACTCTCTTTGAATCTTCTTTATCATGCTAGGATTAACAGGAAAAAGCAAAAAATTTCAGAATTGCACCTTGCAATGTGGAGATATTACTGTTTGTGCATTTACAATATTCATTGATTTTTGCCATTGAAAAACGTCCAGAAATGTTTGAAGCTACTGACTGAATGAAAGGAGCTGGCATCTCACTCTCTTTGAATCTTCTTTATCATGCTAGGATTAGCAGGAAAAAGCAAAAAATTTCAGAATTGCACCTTGCAATGTGGAGATATTACTGTTTGTGCATTTACAATATTCATTGATTTTTGCCATTGAAAAACATGTTTTTCATATACCAGAAATGTTTGAAGCTACTGACTGAATGAAAGGAGCTGGCATCTCACTCTCTTTGAATCTTCTTTATCATGCTAGGATTAACAGGAAAAAGCAAAAAATTTCAGAATTGCACCTTGCAATGTGGAGATATTACTGTTTGTGCATTTACAATATTCATTGATTTTTGCCATTGAAAAACGTCCAGAAATGTTTGAAGCTACTGACTGAATGAAAGGAGCTGGCATCTCACTCTCTTTGAATCTTCTTTATCATGCTAGGATTAGCAGGAAAAAGCAAAAAATTTCAGAATTGCACCTTGCAATGTGGAGATATTACTGTTTGTGCATTTACAATATTCATTGATTTTTGCCATTGAAAAACATGTTTTTCATATACCAGAAATGTTTGAAGCTACTGACTGAATGAAAGGAGCTGGCATCTCACTCTCTTTGAATCTTCTTTATCATGCTAGGATTAACAGGAAAAAGCAAAAAATTTCAGAATTGCACCTTGCAATGTGGAGATATTACTGTTTGTGCATTTACAATATTCATTGATTTTTGCCATTGAAAAACATGTTTTTCATATACCAGAAATGTTTGAAGCTACTGACTGAATGAAAGGAGCTGGCATCTCACTCTCTTTGAATCTTCTTTATCATGCTAGGATTAACAGGAAAAAGCAAAAAATTTCAGAATTGCACCTTGCAATGTGGAGATATTACTGTTTGTGCATTTACAATATTCATTGATTTTTGCCATTGAAAAACGTCCAGAAATGTTTGAAGCTACTGACTGAATGAAAGGAGCTGGCATCTCACTCTCTTTGAATCTTCTTTATCATGCTAGGATTAGCAGGAAAAAGCAAAAAATTTCAGAATTGCACCTTGCAATGTGGAGATATTACTGTTTGTGCATTTACAATATTCATTGATTTTTGCCATTGAAAAACATGTTTTTCATATACCAGAAATGTTTGAAGCTACTGACTGAATGAAAGGAGCTGGCATCTCACTCTCTTTGAATCTTCTTTATCATGCTAGGATTAACAGGAAAAAGCAAAAAATTTCAGAATTGCACCTTGCAATGTGGAGATATTACTGTTTGTGCATTTACAATATTCAATGATTTTTGCCATTGAAAAACGTCCAGAAATGTTTGAAGCTACTGACTGAATGAAAGGAGCTGGCATCTCACTCTCTTTGAATCTTCTTTATCATGCTAGGATTAGCAGGAAAAAGCAAAAAATTTCAGAATTGCACCTTGCAATGTGGAGATATTACTGTTTGTGCATTTACAATATTCATTGATTTTTGCCATTGAAAAACATGTTTTTCATATACCAGAAATGTTTGAAGCTACTGACTGAATGAAAGGAGCTGGCATCTCACTCTCTTTGAATCTTCTTTATCATGCTAGGATTAGCAGGAAAAAGCAAAAAATTTCAGAATTGCACCTTGCAATGTGGAGATATTACTGTTTGTGCATTTACAATATTCATTGATTTTTGCCATTGAAAAACGTCTACCAGAAATGTTTGAAGCTACTGACTGAATGAAAGGAGCTGGCATCTCACTCTCTTTGAATCTTCTTTATCATGCTAGGATTAGCAGGAAAAAGCAAAAAATTTCAGAATTGCACCTTGCAATGTGGAGATATTACTGTTTGTGCATTTACAATATTCATTGATTTTTGCCATTGAAAAACGTCCAGAAATGTTTGAAGCTACTGACTGAATGAAAGGAGCTGGCATCTCACTCTCTTTGAATCTTCTTTATCATGCTAGGATTAGCAGGAAAAAGCAAAAAATTTCAGAATTGCACCTTGCAATGTGGAGATATTACTGTTTGTGCATTTACAATATTCATTGATTTTTGCCATTGAAAAACATGTTTTTCATATACCAGAAATGTTTGAAGCTACTGACTGAATGAAAGGAGCTGGCATCTCACTCTCTTTGAATCTTCTTTATCATGCTAGGATTAACAGGAAAAAGCAAAAAATTTCAGAATTGCACCTTGCAATGTGGAGATATTACTGTTTGTGCATTTACAATATTCATTGATTTTTGCCATTGAAAAACATGTTTTTCATATACCAGAAATGTTTGAAGCTACTGACTGAATGAAAGGAGCTGGCATCTCACTCTCTTTGAATCTTCTTTATCATGCTAGGATTAACAGGAAAAAGCAAAAAATTTCAGAATTGCACCTTGCAATGTGGAGATATTACTGTTTGTGCATTTACAATATTCATTGATTTTTGCCATTGAAAAACGTCCAGAAATGTTTGAAGCTACTGACTGAATGAAAGGAGCTGGCATCTCACTCTCTTTGAATCTTCTTTATCATGCTAGGATTAGCAGGAAAAAGCAAAAAATTTCAGAATTGCACCTTGCAATGTGGAGATATTACTGTTTGTGCATTTACAATATTCATTGATTTTTGCCATTGAAAAACATGTTTTTCATATACCAGAAATGTTTGAAGCTACTGACTGAATGAAAGGAGCTGGCATCTCACTCTCTTTGAATCTTCTTTATCATGCTAGGATTAACAGGAAAAAGCAAAAAATTTCAGAATTGCACCTTGCAATGTGGAGATATTACTGTTTGTGCATTTACAATATTCATTGATTTTTGCCATTGAAAAACGTCCAGAAATGTTTGAAGCTACTGACTGAATGAAAGGAGCTGGCATCTCACTCTCTTTGAATCTTCTTTATCATGCTAGGATTAGCAGGAAAAAGCAAAAAATTTCAGAATTGCACCTTGCAATGTGGAGATATTACTGTTTGTGCATTTACAATATTCATTGATTTTTGCCATTGAAAAACATGTTTTTCATATACCAGAAATGTTTGAAGCTACTGACTGAATGAAAGGAGCTGGCATCTCACTCTCTTTGAATCTTCTTTATCATGCTAGGATTAGCAGGAAAAAGCAAAAAATTTCAGAATTGCACCTTGCAATGTGGAGATATTACTGTTTGTGCATTTACAATATTCATTGATTTTTGCCATTGAAAAACGTCCAGAAATGTTTGAAGCTACTGACTGAATGAAAGGAGCTGGCATCTCACTCTCTTTGAATCTTCTTTATCATGCTAGGATTAGCAGGAAAAAGCAAAAAATTTCAGAATTGCACCTTGCAATGTGGAGATATTACTGTTTGTGCATTTACAATATTCATTGATTTTTGCCATTGAAAAACGTCCAGAAATGTTTGAAGCTACTGACTGAATGAAAGGAGCTGGCATCTCACTCTCTTTGAATCTTCTTTATCATGCTAGGATTAGCAGGAAAAAGCAAAAAATTTCAGAATTGCACCTTGCAATGTGGAGATATTACTGTTTGTGCATTTACAATATTCATTGATTTTTGCCATTGAAAAACGTCCAGAAATGTTTGAAGCTACTGACTGAATGAAAGGAGCTGGCATCTCACTCTCTTTGAATCTTCTTTATCATGCTAGGATTAGCAGGAAAAAGCAAAAAATTTCAGAATTGCACCTTGCAATGTGGAGATATTACTGTTTGTGCATTTACAATATTCATTGATTTTTGCCATTGAAAAACGCCAGAAATGTTTGAAGCTACTGACTGAATGAAAGGAGCTGGCATCTCACTCTCTTTGAATCTTCTTTATCATGCTAGGATTAGCAGGAAAAAGCAAAAAATTTCAGAATTGCACCTTGCAATGTGGAGATATTACTGTTTGTGCATTTACAATATTCATTGATTTTTGCCATTGAAAAACGTTCATATACCAGAAATGTTTGAAGCTACTGACTGAATGAAAGGAGCTGGCATCTCACTCTCTTTGAATCTTCTTTATCATGCTAGGATTAGCAGGAAAAAGCAAAAAATTTCAGAATTGCACCTTGCAATGTGGAGATATTACTGTTTGTGCATTTACAATATTCATTGATTTTTGCCATTGAAAAACGTACCAGAAATGTTTGAAGCTACTGACTGAATGAAAGGAGCTGGCATCTCACTCTCTTTGAATCTTCTTTATCATGCTAGGATTAACAGGAAAAAGCAAAAAATTTCAGAATTGCACCTTGCAATGTGGAGATATTACTGTTTGTGCATTTACAATATTCATTGATTTTTGCCATTGAAAAACATGTTTCTCATACCAGAAATGTTTGAAGCTACTGACTGAATGAAAGGAGCTGGCATCTCACTCTCTTTGAATCTTCTTTATCATGCTAGGATTAGCAGGAAAAAGCAAAAAATTTCAGAATTGCACCTTGCAATGTGGAGATATTACTGTTTGTGCATTTACAATATTCATTGATTTTTGCCATTGAAAAACATGTTTTCATATACCAGAAATGTTTGAAGCTACTGACTGAATGAAAGGAGCTGGCATCTCACTCTCTTTGAATCTTCTTTATCATGCTAGGATTAACAGGAAAAAGCAAAAAATTTCAGGAATTGCACCTTGCAATGTGGAGATATTACTGTTTGTGCATTTACAATATTCATTGATTTTTGCCATTGAAAAACATGT
>NW_027367765.1:0-55147 GCF_046119375.1 Phyllobates terribilis
GAGATGCCAGCTCCTTTCATTCAGTCAGTAGCTTCAAACATTTCTGGACGTTTTTCAATGCAAAAATCAATGAATATGTAAATGCACAAACAGTAATATCTCCACATTGCAAGGTGCAATTCTGAAATTTTTTGCTTTTTCCTGCTAATACTAGCATGATAAAGAAGATTCAAAGAGAGTGAGATGCCAGCTCCTTTCATTCAGTCAGTAGCTTCAAACATTTCTGGTATATGAAAAACATGTTTTTCAATGGCAAAAATCAATGAATATTGTAAATGCACAAACAGTAATATCTCCACATTGCAAGGTGCAATTCTGAAATTTTTTGCTTTTCCTGCTAATCCTAGCATGATAAAGAAGATTCAAAGAGAGTGAGATGCCAGCTCCTTTCATTCAGTCAGTAGCTTCAAACATTTCTGGACGTTTTTCAATGGCAAAAATCAATGAATATTGTAAATGCACAAACAGTAATATCTCCACATTGCAAGGTGCAATTCTGAAATTTTTTGCTTTTTCCTGCTAATCCTAGCATGATAAAGAAGATTCAAAGAGAGTGAGATGCCAGCTCCTTTCATTCAGTCAGTAGCTTCAAACATTTCTGGTATATGAAAAACATGTTTTTCAATGGCAAAAATCAATGAATATTGTAAATGCACAAACAGTAATATCTCCACATTGCAAGGTGCAATTCTGAAATTTTTTGCTTTTTCCTGCTAATCCTAGCATGATAAAGAAGATTCAAAGAGAGTGAGATGCCAGCTCCTTTCATTCAGTCAGTAGCTTCAAACATTTCTGGACGTTTTTCAATGGCAAAAATCAATGAATATTGTAAATGCACAAACAGTAATATCTCCACATTGCAAGGTGCAATTCTGAAATTTTTTGCTTTTTCCTGCTTAATCCTAGCATGATAAAGAAGATTCAAAGAGAGTGAGATGCCAGCTCCTTTCATTCAGTCAGTAGCTTCAAACATTTCTGGTATATGAAAAACATGTTTTTCAATGGCAAAAATCAATGAATATTGTAAATGCACAAACAGTAATATCTCCACATTGCAAGGTGCAATTCTGAAATTTTTTGCTTTTTCCTGCTAATCCTAGCATGATAAAGAAGATTCAAAGAGAGTGAGATGCCAGCTCCTTTCATTCAGTCAGTAGCTTCAAACATTTCTGGTATATGAAAAACATGTTTTTCAATGGCAAAAATCAATGAATATTGTAAATGCACAAACAGTAATATCTCCACATTGCAAGGTGCAATTCTGAAATTTTTTGCTTTTTCCTGCTAATCCTAGCATGATAAAGAAGATTCAAAGAGAGTGAGATGCCAGCTCCTTTCATTCAGTCAGTAGCTTCAAACATTTCTGGTATATTGAAAAACGTTTTTCAATGGCAAAAATCAATGAATATTGTAAATGCACAAACAGTAATATCTCCACATTGCAAGGTGCAATTCTGAAATTTTTTGCTTTTTCCTGTTAATCCTAGCATGATAAAGAAGATTCAAAGAGAGTGAGATGCCAGCTCCTTTCATTCAGTCAGTAGCTTCAAACATTTCTGGTATATGAAAAAACAGTTTTTCAATGGCAAAAATCAATGAATATTGTAAATGCACAAACAGTAATATCTCCACATTGCAAGGTGCAATTCTGAAATTTTTTGCTTTTTCCTGTTAATCCTAGCATGATAAAGAAGATTCAAAGAGAGTGAGATGCCAGCTCCTTTCATTCAGTCAGTAGCTTCAAACATTTCTGGTATATGAAAAACATGTTTTTCAATGGCAAAAATCAATGAATATTGTAAATGCACAAACAGTAATATCTCCACATTGCAAGGTGCAATTCTGAAATTTTTTGCTTTTTCCTGCTAATCCTAGCATGATAAAGAAGATTCAAAGAGAGTGAGATGCCAGCTCCTTTCATTCAGTCAGTAGCTTCAAACATTTCTGGTAAAACATGTTTTTCAATGGCAAAAATCAATGAATATTGTAAATGCACAAACAGTAATATCTCCACATTGCAAGGTGCAATTCTGAAATTTTTGCTTTTTCCTGTTAATCCTAGCATGATAAAGAAGATTCAAAGAGAGTGAGATGCCAGCTCCTTTCATTCAGTCAGTAGCTTCAAACATTTCTGGTATATGAAAAACATGTTTTTCAATGGCAAAAATCAATGAATATTGTAAATGCACAAACAGTAATATCTCCACATTGCAAGGTGCAATTCTGAAATTTTTTGCTTTTTCCTGCTAATCCTAGCATGATAAAGAAGATTCAAAGAGAGTGAGATGCCAGCTCCTTTCATTCAGTCAGTAGCTTCAAACATTTCTGGTATATGAAAAACATGTTTTTCAATGGCAAAAATCAATGAATATTGTAAATGCACAAACAGTAATATCTCCACATTGCAAGGTGCAATTCTGAAATTTTTTGCTTTTTCCTGCTAATCCTAGCATGATAAAGAAGATTCAAAGAGAGTGAGATGCCAGCTCCTTTCATTCAGTCAGTAGCTTCAAACATTTCTGGTATATGAAAAACATGTTTTTCAATGGCAAAAATCAATGAATATTGTAAATGCACAAACAGTAATATCTCCACATTGCAAGGTGCAATTCTGAAATTTTTTGCTTTTTCCTGCTAATCCTAGCATGATAAAGATTCAAAGAGAGTGAGATGCCAGCTCCTTTCATTCAGTCAGTAGCTTCAAACATTTCTGGACGTTTTTCAATGGCAAAAATCAATGAATATTGTAAATGCACAAACAGTAATATCTCCACATTGCAAGGTGCAATTCTGAAATTTTTTGCTTTTTCCTGTTAATCCTAGCATGATAAAGAAGATTCAAAGAGAGTGAGATGCCAGCTCCTTTCATTCAGTCAGTAGCTTCAAACATTTCTGGTATATGAAAACATGTTTTTCAATGGCAAAAATCAATGAATATTGTAAATGCACAAACAGTAATATCTCCACATTGCAAGGTGCAATTCTGAAATTTTTTGCTTTTTCCTGCTAATCCTAGCATGATAAAGAAGATTCAAAGAGAGTGAGATGCCAGCTCCTTTCATTCAGTCAGTAGCTTCAAACATTTCTGGTATATGAAAACATGTTTTTCAATGGCAAAAATCAATGAATATTGTAAATGCACAAACAGTAATATCTCCACATTGCAAGGTGCAATTCTGAAATTTTTTGCTTTTTCCTGCTAATCCTAGCATGATAAAGAAGATTCAAAGAGAGTGAGATGCCAGCTCCTTTCATTCAGTCAGTAGCTTCAAACATTTCTGGTATATGAAAAACATGTTTTTCAATGGCAAAAATCAATGAATATTGTAAATGCACAAACAGTAATATCTCCACATTGCAAGGTGCAATTCTGAAATTTTTTGCTTTTTCCTGCTAATCCTAGCATGATAAAGAAGATTCAAAGAGAGTGAGATGCCAGCTCCTTTCATTCAGTCAGTAGCTTCAAACATTTCTGGGACAGTTTTTCAATGGCAAAAATCAATGAATATTGTAAATGCACAAACAGTAATATCTCCACATTGCAAGGTGCAATTCTGAAATTTTTTGCTTTTTCCTGCTAATCCTAGCATGATAAAGAAGATTCAAAGAGAGTGAGATGCCAGCTCCTTTCATTCAGTCAGTAGCTTCAAACATTTCTGGTATATGAAAAACATGTTTTTCAATGGCAAAAATCAATGAATATTGTAAATGCACAAACAGTAATATCTCCACATTGCAAGGTGCAATTCTGAAATTTTTTGCTTTTTCCTGCTAATCCTAGCATGATAAAGAAGATTCAAAGAGAGTGAGATGCCAGCTCCTTTCATTCAGTCAGTAGCTTCAAACATTTCTGGTATTTGAAAAAACAGTTTTTCAATGGCAAAAATCAATGAATATTGTAAATGCACAAACAGTAATATCTCCACATTGCAAGGTGCAATTCTGAAATTTTTTGCTTTTTCCTGCTAATCCTAGCATGATAAAGAAGATTCAAAGAGAGTGAGATGCCAGCTCCTTTCATTCAGTCAGTAGCTTCAAACATTTCTGGTATATGAAAAACATGTTTTTCAATGGCAAAAATCAATGAATATTGTAAATGCACAAACAGTAATATCTCCACATTGCAAGGTGCAATTCTGAAATTTTTTGCTTTTTCCTGCTAATCCTAGCATGATAAAGAAGATTCAAAGAGAGTGAGATGCCAGCTCCTTTCATTCAGTCAGTAGCTTCAAACATTTCTGGTATATGAAAAACATGTTTTTCAATGGCAAAAATCAATGAATATTGTAAATGCACAAACAGTAATATCTCCACATTGCAAGGTGCAATTCTGAAATTTTTTGCTTTTTCCTGTTAATCCTAGCATGATAAAGAAGATTCAAAGAGAGTGAGATGCCAGCTCCTTTCATTCAGTCAGTAGCTTCAAACATTTCTGGTATATGAAAAACATGTTTTTCAATGGCAAAAATCAATGAATATTGTAAATGCACAAACAGTAATATCTCCACATTGCAAGGTGCAATTCTGAAATTTTTTGCTTTTTCCTGTTAATCCTAGCATGATAAAGAAGATTCAAAGAGAGTGAGATGCCAGCTCCTTTCATTCAGTCAGTAGCTTCAAACATTTCTGGTATATGAAAAACATGTTTTTCAATGGCAAAAATCAATGAATATTGTAAATGCACAAACAGTAATATCTCCACATTGCAAGGTGCAATTCTGAAATTTTTTGCTTTTTCCTGTTAATCCTAGCATGATAAAGAAGATTCAAAGAGAGTGAGATGCCAGCTCCTTTCATTCAGTCAGTAGCTTCAAACATTTCTGGTATATGAAAAACATGTTTTTCAATGGCAAAAATCAATGAATATTGTAAATGCACAAACAGTAATATCTCCACATTGCAAGGTGCAATTCTGAAATTTTTTGCTTTTTCCTGTTAATCCTAGCATGATAAAGAAGATTCAAAGAGAGTGAGATGCCAGCTCCTTTCATTCAGTCAGTAGCTTCAAACATTTCTGGTATATGCAAAACATGTTTTTCAATGGCAAAAATCAATGAATATTGTAAATGCACAAACAGTAATATCTCCACATTGCAAGGTGCAATTCTGAAATTTTTTGCTTTTTCCTGTTAATCCTAGCATGATAAAGAAGATTCAAAGAGAGTGAGATGCCAGCTCCTTTCATTCAGTCAGTAGCTTCAAACATTTCTGGTATATGAAAAACATGTTTTTCAATGGCAAAAATCAATGAATATTGTAAATGCACAAACAGTAATATCTCCACATTGCAAGGTGCAATTCTGAAATTTTTTGCTTTTTCCTGCTAATCCTAGCATGATAAAGAAGATTCAAAGAGAGTGAGATGCCAGCTCCTTTCATTCAGTCAGTAGCTTCAAACATTTCTGGACGTTTTTCAATGGCAAAAATCAATGAATATTGTAAATGCACAAACAGTAATATCTCCACATTGCAAGGTGCAATTCTGAAATTTTTTGCTTTTTCCTGTTAATCCTAGCATGATAAAGAAGATTCAAAGAGAGTGAGATGCCAGCTCCTTTCATTCAGTCAGTAGCTTCAAACATTTCTGGTATATGAAAAACATGTTTTTCAATGGCAAAAATCAATGAATATTGTAAATGCACAAACAGTAATATCTCCACATTGCAAGGTGCAATTCTGAAATTTTTTGCTTTTTCCTGCTAATCCTAGCATGATAAAGAAGATTCAAAGAGAGTGAGATGCCAGCTCCTTTCATTCAGTCAGTAGCTTCAAACATTTCTGGTATATGAAAAACATGTTTTTCAATGGCAAAAATCAATGAATATTGTAAATGCACAAACAGTAATATCTCCACATTGCAAGGTGCAATTCTGAAATTTTTTGCTTTTTCCTGCTAATCCTAGCATGATAAAGAAGATTCAAAGAGAGTGAGATGCCAGCTCCTTTCATTCAGTCAGTAGCTTCAAACATTTCTGGTATATGAAAAACATGTTTTTCAATGGCAAAAATCAATGAATATTGTAAATGCACAAACAGTAATATCTCCACATTGCAAGGTGCAATTCTGAAATTTTTTGCTTTTTCCTGCTAATCCTAGCATGATAAAGAAGATTCAAAGAGAGTGAGATGCCAGCTCCTTTCATTCAGTCAGTAGCTTCAAACATTTCTGGTATATGAAAAACATGTTTTTCAATGGCAAAAATCAATGAATTTTGTAAATGCACAAACAGTAATATCTCCACATTGCAAGGTGCAATTCAGAAATTTTTTGCTTTTTCCTGCTAATCCTAGCATGATAAAGAAGATTCAAAGAGAGTGAGATGCCAGCTCCTTTCATTCAGTCAGTAGCTTCAAACATTTCTGGACGTTTTTCAATGGCAAAAATCAATGAATATTGTAAATGCACAAACAGTAATATCTCCACATTGCAAGGTGCAATTCTGAAATTTTTTGCTTTTTCCTGTTAATCCTAGCATGATAAAGAAGATTCAAAGAGAGTGAGATGCCAGCTCCTTTCATTCAGTCAGTAGCCAGTCAGTAGCTTCAAACATTTCTGGTATATGAAAAACATGTTTTTCAATGGCAAAAATCAATGATTATTGTAAATGCACAAACAGTAATATCTCCACATTGCAAGGTGCAATTCTGAAATTTTTTGCTTTTTCCTGTTAATCCTAGCATGATAAAGAAGATTCAAAGAGAGTGAGATGCCAGCTCCTTTCATTCAGTCAGTAGCTTCAAACATTTCTGGTATATGAAAAACATGTTTTTCAATGGCAAAAATCAATGAATATTGTAAATGCACAAACAGTAATATCTCCACATTGCAAGGTGCAATTCTGAAATTTTTTGCTTTTTCCTGCTAATCCTAGCATGATAAAGAAGATTCAAAGAGAGTGAGATGCCAGCTCCTTTCATTCAGTCAGTAGCTTCAAACATTTCTGGACGTTTTTCAATGGCAAAAATCAATGAATATTGTAAATGCACAAACAGTAATATCTCCACATTGCAAGGTGCAATTCTGAAATTTTTTGCTTTTTCCTGTTAATCCTAGCATGATAAAGAAGATTCAAAGAGAGTGAGATGCCAGCTCCTTTCATTCAGTCAGTAGCTTCAAACATTTCTGGTATATGAAAAACATGTTTTTCAATGGCAAAAATCAATGAATATTGTAAATGCACAAACAGTAATATCTCCACATTGCAAGGTGCAATTCTGAAATTTTTTGCTTTTTCCTGCTAATCCTAGCATGATAAAGAAGATTCAAAGAGAGTGAGATGCCAGCTCCTTTCATTCAGTCAGTAGCTTCAAACATTTCTGGTATATGAAAAACATGTTTTTCAATGGCAAAAATCAATGAATATTGTAAATGCACAAACAGTAATATCTCCACATTGCAAGGTGCAATTCTGAAATTTTTTGCTTTTTCCTGCTAATCCTAGCATGATAAAGAAGATTCAAAGAGAGTGAGATGCCAGCTCCTTTCATTCAGTCAGTAGCTTCAAACATTTCTGGTATATGAAAAACATGTTTTTCAATGGCAAAAATCAATGAATATTGTAAATGCACAAACAGTAATATCTCCACATTGCAAGGTGCAATTCTGAAATTTTTAGCTTTTTCCTGTTAATCCTAGCATGATAAAGATTCAAAGAGAGTGAGATACCAGCTCCTTTCATTCAGTCAGTAGCTTCAAACATTTCTGGACGTTTTTCAATGGCAAAAATCAATGAATATTGTAAATGCACAAACAGTAATATCTCCACATTGCAAGGTGCAATTCTGAAATTTTTTGCTTTTTCCTGTTAATCCTAGCATGATAAAGAAGATTCAAAGAGAGTGAGATGCCAGCTCCTTTCATTCAGTCAGTAGCTTCAAACATTTCTGGTATATGAAAAAGTTTTTCAATGGCAAAAATCAATGAATATTGTAAATGCACAAACAGTAATATCTCCACATTGCAAGGTGCAATTCTGAAATTTTTTGCTTTTTCCTGCTAATCCTAGCATGATAAAGAAGATTCAAAGAGAGTGAGATGCCAGCTCCTTTCATTCAGTCAGTAGCTTCAAACATTTCTGGACGTTTTTCAATGGCAAAAATCAATGAATATTGTAAATGCACAAACAGTAATATCTCCACATTGAAAGGTGCAATTCTGAAATTTTTTGCTTTTTCCTGCTAATCCTAGCATGATAAAGAAGATTCAAAGAGAGTGAGATGCCAGCTTCTTTCATTCAGTCAGTAGCTTCAAACATTTCTGGTATATGAAAAACATGTTTTTCAATGGCAAAAATCAATGAATATTGTAAATGCACAAACAGTAATATCTCCACATTGCAAGGTGCAATTCTGAAATTTTTTGCTTTTTCCTGCTAATCCTAGCATGATAAAGAAGATTCAAAGAGAGTGAGATGCCAGCTCCTTTCATTCAGTCAGTAGCTTCAAACATTTCTGGACGTTTTTCAATGGCAAAAATCAATGAATATTGTAAATGCACAAACAGTAATATCTCCACATTGCAAGGTGCAATTCTGAAATTTTTTGCTTTTTCCTGTTAATCCTAGCATGATAAAGAAGATTCAAAGAGAGTGAGATGCCAGCTCCTTTCATTCAGTCAGTAGCTTCAAACATTTCTGGTATATGAAAAACATGTTTTTCAATGGCAAAAATCAATGAATATTGTAAATGCACAAACAGTAATATCTCCACATTGCAAGGTGCAATTCTGAAATTTTTTGCTTTTTCCTGCTAATCCTAGCATGATAAAGAAGATTCAAAGAGAGTGAGATGCCAGCTCCTTTCATTCAGTCAGTAGCTTCAAACATTTCTGGTATATGAAAAACATGTTTTTCAATGGCAAAAATCAATGAATATTGTAAATGCACAAACAGTAATATCTCCACATTGCAAGGTGCAATTCTGAAATTTTTTGCTTTTTCCTGCTAATCCTAGCATGATAAAGAAGATTCAAAGAGAGTGAGATGCCAGCTCCTTTCATTCAGTCAGTAGCTTCAAACATTTCTGGCATATGAAAAACATGTTTTTCAATGGCAAAAATCAATGAATATTGTAAATGCACAAACAGTAATATCTCCACATTGCAAGGTGCAATTCTGAAATTTTTAGCTTTTTCCTGTTAATCCTAGCATGATAAAGAAGATTCAAAGAGAGTGAGATGCCAGCTCCTTTCATTCAGTCAGTAGCTTCAAACATTTCTGGACGTTTTTCAATGGCAAAAATCAATGAATATTGTAAATGCACAAACAGTAATATCTCCACATTGCAAGGTGCAATTCTGAAATTTTTTGCTTTTTCCTGCTAATCCTAGCATGATAAAGAAGATTCAAAGAGAGTGAGATGCCAGCTCCTTTCATTCAGTCAGTAGCTTCAAACATTTCTGGTATATGAAAAACATGTTTTTCAATGGCAAAAATCAATGAATATTGTAAATGCACAAACAGTAATATCTCCACATTGCAAGGTGCAATTCAGAAATTTTTTGCTTTTTCCTGCTAATCCTAGCATGATAAAGAAGATTCAAAGAGAGTGAGATGCCAGCTCCTTTCATTCAGTCAGTAGCTTCAAACATTTCTGGACGTTTTTCAATGGCAAAAATCAATGAATATTGTAAATGCACAAACAGTAATATCTCCACATTGCAAGGTGCAATTCTGAAATTTTTTGCTTTTTCCTGTTAATCCTAGCATGATAAAGAAGATTCAAAGAGAGTGAGATGCCAGCTCCTTTCATTCAGTCAGTAGCTTCAAACATTTCTGGTATATGAAAAACATGTTTTTCAATGGCAAAAATCAATGATTATTGTAAATGCACAAACAGTAATATCTCCACATTGCAAGGTGCAATTCTGAAATTTTTTGCTTTTTCCTGTTAATCCTAGCATGATAAAGAAGATTCAAAGAGAGTGAGATGCCAGCTCCTTTCATTCAGTCAGTAGCTTCAAACATTTCTGGTATATGAAAAACATGTTTTTCAATGGCAAAAATCAATGAATATTGTAAATGCACAAACAGTAATATCTCCACATTGCAAGGTGCAATTCTGAAATTTTTTGCTTTTTCCTGCTAATCCTAGCATGATAAAGAAGATTCAAAGAGAGTGAGATGCCAGCTCCTTTCATTCAGTCAGTAGCTTCAAACATTTCTGGACGTTTTTCAATGGCAAAAATCAATGAATATTGTAAATGCACAAACAGTAATATCTCCACATTGCAAGGTGCAATTCTGAAATTTTTTGCTTTTTCCTGTTAATCCTAGCATGATAAAGAAGATTCAAAGAGAGTGAGATGCCAGCTCCTTTCATTCAGTCAGTAGCTTCAAACATTTCTGGTATATGAAAAACATGTTTTTCAATGGCAAAAATCAATGAATATTGTAAATGCACAAACAGTAATATCTCCACATTGCAAGGTGCAATTCTGAAATTTTTTGCTTTTTCCTGCTAATCCTAGCATGATAAAGAAGATTCAAAGAGAGTGAGATGCCAGCTCCTTTCATTCAGTCAGTAGCTTCAAACATTTCTGGTATATGAAAAACATGTTTTTCAATGGCAAAAATCAATGAATATTGTAAATGCACAAACAGTAATATCTCCACATTGCAAGGTGCAATTCTGAAATTTTTTGCTTTTTCCTGCTAATCCTAGCATGATAAAGAAGATTCAAAGAGAGTGAGATGCCAGCTCCTTTCATTCAGTCAGTAGCTTCAAACATTTCTGGTATATGAAAAACATGTTTTTCAATGGCAAAAATCAATGAATATTGTAAATGCACAAACAGTAATATCTCCACATTGCAAGGTGCAATTCTGAAATTTTTAGCTTTTTCCTGTTAATCCTAGCATGATAAAGATTCAAAGAGAGTGAGATGCCAGCTCCTTTCATTCAGTCAGTAGCTTCAAACATTTCTGGACGTTTTTCAATGGCAAAAATCAATGAATATTGTAAATGCACAAACAGTAATATCTCCACATTGCAAGGTGCAATTCTGAAATTTTTTGCTTTTTCCTGTTAATCCTAGCATGATAAAGAAGATTCAAAGAGAGTGAGATGCCAGCTCCTTTCATTCAGTCAGTAGCTTCAAACATTTCTGGTATATGAAAAAGTTTTTCAATGGCAAAAATCAATGAATATTGTAAATGCACAAACAGTAATATCTCCACATTGCAAGGTGCAATTCTGAAATTTTTTGCTTTTTCCTGCTAATCCTAGCATGATAAAGAAGATTCAAAGAGAGTGAGATGCCAGCTCCTTTCATTCAGTCAGTAGCTTCAAACATTTCTGGACGTTTTTCAATGGCAAAAATCAATGAATATTGTAAATGCACAAACAGTAATATCTCCACATTGAAAGGTGCAATTCTGAAATTTTTTGCTTTTTCCTGCTAATCCTAGCATGATAAAGAAGATTCAAAGAGAGTGAGATGCCAGCTTCTTTCATTCAGTCAGTAGCTTCAAACATTTCTGGTATATGAAAAACATGTTTTTCAATGGCAAAAATCAATGAATATTGTAAATGCACAAACAGTAATATCTCCACATTGCAAGGTGCAATTCTGAAATTTTTTGCTTTTTCCTGCTAATCCTAGCATGATAAAGAAGATTCAAAGAGAGTGAGATGCCAGCTCCTTTCATTCAGTCAGTAGCTTCAAACATTTCTGGACGTTTTTCAATGGCAAAAATCAATGAATATTGTAAATGCACAAACAGTAATATCTCCACATTGCAAGGTGCAATTCTGAAATTTTTTGCTTTTTCCTGTTAATCCTAGCATGATAAAGAAGATTCAAAGAGAGTGAGATGCCAGCTCCTTTCATTCAGTCAGTAGCTTCAAACATTTCTGGTATATGAAAAACATGTTTTTCAATGGCAAAAATCAATGAATATTGTAAATGCACAAACAGTAATATCTCCACATTGCAAGGTGCAATTCTGAAATTTTTTGCTTTTTCCTGCTAATCCTAGCATGATAAAGAAGATTCAAAGAGAGTGAGATGCCAGCTCCTTTCATTCAGTCAGTAGCTTCAAACATTTCTGGTATATGAAAAACATGTTTTTCAATGGCAAAAATCAATGAATATTGTAAATGCACAAACAGTAATATCTCCACATTGCAAGGTGCAATTCTGAAATTTTTTGCTTTTTCCTGCTAATCCTAGCATGATAAAGAAGATTCAAAGAGAGTGAGATGCCAGCTCCTTTCATTCAGTCAGTAGCTTCAAACATTTCTGGCATATGAAAAACATGTTTTTCAATGGCAAAAATCAATGAATATTGTAAATGCACAAACAGTAATATCTCCACATTGCAAGGTGCAATTCTGAAATTTTTAGCTTTTTCCTGTTAATCCTAGCATGATAAAGAAGATTCAAAGAGAGTGAGATGCCAGCTCCTTTCATTCAGTCAGTAGCTTCAAACATTTCTGGACGTTTTTCAATGGCAAAAATCAATGAATATTGTAAATGCACAAACAGTAATATCTCCACATTGCAAGGTGCAATTCTGAAATTTTTTGCTTTTTCCTGCTAATCCTAGCATGATAAAGAAGATTCAAAGAGAGTGAGATGCCAGCTCCTTTCATTCAGTCAGTAGCTTCAAACATTTCTGGTATATGAAAAACATGTTTTTCAATGGCAAAAATCAATGAATATTGTAAATGCACAAACAGTAATATCTCCACATTGCAAGGTGCAATTCTGAAATTTTTAGCTTTTTCCTGTTAATCCTAGCATGATAAAGATTCAAAGAGAGTGAGATACCAGCTCCTTTCATTCAGTCAGTAGCTTCAAACATTTCTGGACGTTTTTCAATGGCAAAAATCAATGAATATTGTAAATGCACAAACAGTAATATCTCCACATTGCAAGGTGCAATTCTGAAATTTTTTGCTTTTTCCTGTTAATCCTAGCATGATAAAGAAGATTCAAAGAGAGTGAGATGCCAGCTCCTTTCATTCAGTCAGTAGCTTCAAACATTTCTGGTATATGAAAAAGTTTTTCAATGGCAAAAATCAATGAATATTGTAAATGCACAAACAGTAATATCTCCACATTGCAAGGTGCAATTCTGAAATTTTTTGCTTTTTCCTGCTAATCCTAGCATGATAAAGAAGATTCAAAGAGAGTGAGATGCCAGCTCCTTTCATTCAGTCAGTAGCTTCAAACATTTCTGGACGTTTTTCAATGGCAAAAATCAATGAATATTGTAAATGCACAAACAGTAATATCTCCACATTGAAAGGTGCAATTCTGAAATTTTTTGCTTTTTCCTGCTAATCCTAGCATGATAAAGAAGATTCAAAGAGAGTGAGATGCCAGCTTCTTTCATTCAGTCAGTAGCTTCAAACATTTCTGGTATATGAAAAACATGTTTTTCAATGGCAAAAATCAATGAATATTGTAAATGCACAAACAGTAATATCTCCACATTGCAAGGTGCAATTCTGAAATTTTTTGCTTTTTCCTGCTAATCCTAGCATGATAAAGAAGATTCAAAGAGAGTGAGATGCCAGCTCCTTTCATTCAGTCAGTAGCTTCAAACATTTCTGGACGTTTTTCAATGGCAAAAATCAATGAATATTGTAAATGCACAAACAGTAATATCTCCACATTGCAAGGTGCAATTCTGAAATTTTTTGCTTTTTCCTGTTAATCCTAGCATGATAAAGAAGATTCAAAGAGAGTGAGATGCCAGCTCCTTTCATTCAGTCAGTAGCTTCAAACATTTCTGGTATATGAAAAACATGTTTTTCAATGGCAAAAATCAATGAATATTGTAAATGCACAAACAGTAATATCTCCACATTGCAAGGTGCAATTCTGAAATTTTTTGCTTTTTCCTGCTAATCCTAGCATGATAAAGAAGATTCAAAGAGAGTGAGATGCCAGCTCCTTTCATTCAGTCAGTAGCTTCAAACATTTCTGGTATATGAAAAACATGTTTTTCAATGGCAAAAATCAATGAATATTGTAAATGCACAAACAGTAATATCTCCACATTGCAAGGTGCAATTCTGAAATTTTTTGCTTTTTCCTGCTAATCCTAGCATGATAAAGAAGATTCAAAGAGAGTGAGATGCCAGCTCCTTTCATTCAGTCAGTAGCTTCAAACATTTCTGGCATATGAAAAACATGTTTTTCAATGGCAAAAATCAATGAATATTGTAAATGCACAAACAGTAATATCTCCACATTGCAAGGTGCAATTCTGAAATTTTTAGCTTTTTCCTGTTAATCCTAGCATGATAAAGAAGATTCAAAGAGAGTGAGATGCCAGCTCCTTTCATTCAGTCAGTAGCTTCAAACATTTCTGGACGTTTTTCAATGGCAAAAATCAATGAATATTGTAAATGCACAAACAGTAATATCTCCACATTGCAAGGTGCAATTCTGAAATTTTTTGCTTTTTCCTGCTAATCCTAGCATGATAAAGAAGATTCAAAGAGAGTGAGATGCCAGCTCCTTTCATTCAGTCAGTAGCTTCAAACATTTCTGGTATATGAAAAACATGTTTTTCAATGGCAAAAATCAATGAATATTGTAAATGCACAAACAGTAATATCTCCACATTGCAAGGTGCAATTCAGAAATTTTTTGCTTTTTCCTGCTAATCCTAGCATGATAAAGAAGATTCAAAGAGAGTGAGATGCCAGCTCCTTTCATTCAGTCAGTAGCTTCAAACATTTCTGGACGTTTTTCAATGGCAAAAATCAATGAATATTGTAAATGCACAAACAGTAATATCTCCACATTGCAAGGTGCAATTCTGAAATTTTTTGCTTTTTCCTGTTAATCCTAGCATGATAAAGAAGATTCAAAGAGAGTGAGATGCCAGCTCCTTTCATTCAGTCAGTAGCTTCAAACATTTCTGGTATATGAAAAACATGTTTTTCAATGGCAAAAATCAATGAATATTGTAAATGCACAAACAGTAATATCTCCACATTGCAAGGTGCAATTCTGAAATTTTTTGCTTTTTCCTGTTAATCCTAGCATGATAAAGAAGATTCAAAGAGAGTGAGATGCCAGCTCCTTTCATTCAGTCAGTAGCTTCAAACATTTCTGGTATATGAAAAACATGTTTTTCAATGGCAAAAATCAATGAATATTGTAAATGCACAAACAGTAATATCTCCACATTGCAAGGTGCAATTCTGAAATTTTTTGCTTTTTCCTGCTAATCCTAGCATGATAAAGAAGATTCAAAGAGAGTGAGATGCCAGCTCCTTTCATTCAGTCAGTAGCTTCAAACATTTCTGGACGTTTTTCAATGGCAAAAATCAATGAATATTGTAAATGCACAAACAGTAATATCTCCACATTGCAAGGTGCAATTCTGAAATTTTTTGCTTTTTCCTGTTAATCCTAGCATGATAAAGAAGATTCAAAGAGAGTGAGATGCCAGCTCCTTTCATTCAGTCAGTAGCTTCAAACATTTCTGGTATATGAAAAACATGTTTTTCAATGGCAAAAATCAATGAATATTGTAAATGCACAAACAGTAATATCTCCACATTGCAAGGTGCAATTCTGAAATTTTTTGCTTTTTCCTGCTAATCCTAGCATGATAAAGAAGATTCAAAGAGAGTGAGATGCCAGCTCCTTTCATTCAGTCAGTAGCTTCAAACATTTCTGGTATATGAAAAACATGTTTTTCAATGGCAAAAATCAATGAATATTGTAAATGCACAAACAGTAATATCTCCACATTGCAAGGTGCAATTCTGAAATTTTTTGCTTTTTCCTGCTAATCCTAGCATGATAAAGAAGATTCAAAGAGAGTGAGATGCCAGCTCCTTTCATTCAGTCAGTAGCTTCAAACATTTCTGGTATATGAAAAACATGTTTTTCAATGGCAAAAATCAATGAATATTGTAAATGCACAAACAGTAATATCTCCACATTGCAAGGTGCAATTCTGAAATTTTTAGCTTTTTCCTGTTAATCCTAGCATGATAAAGATTCAAAGAGAGTGAGATGCCAGCTCCTTTCATTCAGTCAGTAGCTTCAAACATTTCTGGACGTTTTTCAATGGCAAAAATCAATGAATATTGTAAATGCACAAACAGTAATATCTCCACATTGCAAGGTGCAATTCTGAAATTTTTTGCTTTTTCCTGTTAATCCTAGCATGATAAAGAAGATTCAAAGAGAGTGAGATGCCAGCTCCTTTCATTCAGTCAGTAGCTTCAAACATTTCTGGTATATGAAAAAGTTTTTCAATGGCAAAAATCAATGAATATTGTAAATGCACAAACAGTAATATCTCCACATTGCAAGGTGCAATTCTGAAATTTTTTGCTTTTTCCTGCTAATCCTAGCATGATAAAGAAGATTCAAAGAGAGTGAGATGCCAGCTCCTTTCATTCAGTCAGTAGCTTCAAACATTTCTGGACGTTTTTCAATGGCAAAAATCAATGAATATTGTAAATGCACAAACAGTAATATCTCCACATTGAAAGGTGCAATTCTGAAATTTTTTGCTTTTTCCTGCTAATCCTAGCATGATAAAGAAGATTCAAAGAGAGTGAGATGCCAGCTTCTTTCATTCAGTCAGTAGCTTCAAACATTTCTGGTATATGAAAAACATGTTTTTCAATGGCAAAAATCAATGAATATTGTAAATGCACAAACAGTAATATCTCCACATTGCAAGGTGCAATTCTGAAATTTTTTGCTTTTTCCTGCTAATCCTAGCATGATAAAGAAGATTCAAAGAGAGTGAGATGCCAGCTCCTTTCATTCAGTCAGTAGCTTCAAACATTTCTGGACGTTTTTCAATGGCAAAAATCAATGAATATTGTAAATGCACAAACAGTAATATCTCCACATTGCAAGGTGCAATTCTGAAATTTTTTGCTTTTTCCTGTTAATCCTAGCATGATAAAGAAGATTCAAAGAGAGTGAGATGCCAGCTCCTTTCATTCAGTCAGTAGCTTCAAACATTTCTGGTATATGAAAAACATGTTTTTCAATGGCAAAAATCAATGAATATTGTAAATGCACAAACAGTAATATTTCCACATTGCAAGGTGCAATTCTGAAATTTTTTGCTTTTTCCTGCTAATCCTAGCATGATAAAGAAGATTCAAAGAGAGTGAGATGCCAGCTCCTTTCATTCAGTCAGTAGCTTCAAACATTTCTGGTATATGAAAAACATGTTTTTCAATGGCAAAAATCAATGAATATTGTAAATGCACAAACAGTAATATCTCCACATTGCAAGGTGCAATTCTGAAATTTTTTGCTTTTTCCTGCTAATCCTAGCATGATAAAGAAGATTCAAAGAGAGTGAGATGCCAGCTCCTTTCATTCAGTCAGTAGCTTCAAACATTTCTGGCATATGAAAAACATGTTTTTCAATGGCAAAAATCAATGAATATTGTAAATGCACAAACAGTAATATCTCCACATTGCAAGGTGCAATTCTGAAATTTTTAGCTTTTTCCTGTTAATCCTAGCATGATAAAGAAGATTCAAAGAGAGTGAGATGCCAGCTCCTTTCATTCAGTCAGTAGCTTCAAACATTTCTGGACGTTTTTCAATGGCAAAAATCAATGAATATTGTAAATGCACAAACAGTAATATCTCCACATTGCAAGGTGCAATTCTGAAATTTTTTGCTTTTTCCTGTTAATCCTAGCATGATAAAGAAGATTCAAAGAGAGTGAGATGCCAGCTCCTTTCATTCAGTCAGTAGCTTCAAACATTTCTGGTATATGAAAAACGTTTTTCAATGGCAAAAATCAATGAATATTGTAAATGCACAAACAGTAATATCTCCACATTGCAAGGTGCAATTCTGAAATTTTTTGCTTTTTCCTGCTAATCCTAGCATGATAAAGAAGATTCAAAGAGAGTGAGATGCCAGCTCCTTTCATTCAGTCAGTAGCTTCAAACATTTCTGGACGTTTTTCAATGGCAAAAATCAATGAATATTGTAAATGCACAAACAGTAATATCTCCACATTGCAAGGTGCAATTCTGAAATTTTTTGCTTTTTCCTGCTAATCCTAGCATGATAAAGAAGATTCAAAGAGAATGAGATGCCAGCTCCTTTCATTCAGTCAGTAGCTTCAAACATTTCTGGTATATGAAAAACATGTTTTTCAATGGCAAAAATCAATGAATATTGTAAATGCACAAACAGTAATATCTCCACATTGCAAGGTGCAATTCTGAAATTTTTTGCTTTTTCCTGCTAATCCTAGCATGATAAAGAAGATTCAAAGAGAGTGAGATGCCAGATCCTTTCATTCAGTCAGTAGCTTCAAACATTTCTGGACGTTTTTCAATGGCAAAAATCAATGAATATTGTAAATGCACAAACAGTAATATCTCCACATTGCAAGGTGCAATTCTGAAATTTTTTGCTTTTTCCTGCTAATCCTAGCATGATAAAGAAGATTCAAAGAGAGTGAGATGCCAGCTCCTTTCATTCAGTCAGTAGCTTCAAACATTTCTGGTATATGAAAAACATGTTTTTCAATGGCAAAAATCAATGAATATTGTAAATGCACAAACAGTAATATCTCCACATTGCAAGGTGCAATTCTGAAATTTTTTGCTTTTTCCTGCTAATCCTAGCATGATAAAGAAGATTCAAAGAGAGTGAGATGCCAGCTCCTTTCATTCAGTCAGTAGCTTCAAACATTTCTGGACGTTTTTCAATGGGAAAAATCAATGAATATTGTAAATGCACAAACAGTAATATCTCCACATTGCAAGGTGCAATTCTGAAATTTTTTGCTTTTTCCTGTTAATCCTAGCATGATAAAGAAGATTCAAAGAGAGTGAGATGCCAGCTCCTTTCATTCAGTCAGTAGCTTCAAACATTTCTGGTATATGAAAAACATGTTTTTCAATGGCAAAAATCAATGAATATTGTAAATGCACAAACAGTAATATCTCCACATTGCAAGGTGCAATTCTGAAATTTTTTGCTTTTTCCTGCTAATCCTAGCATGATAAAGAAGATTCAAAGAGAGTGAGATGCCAGCTCCTTTCATTCAGTCAGTAGCTTCAAACATTTCTGGTATATGAAAAACATGTTTTTCAATGGCAAAAATCAATGAATATTGTAAATGCACAAACAGTAATATCTCCACAATGCAAGGTGCAATTCAGAAATTTTTTGCTTTTTCCTGCTAATCCTAGCATGATAAAGAAGATTCAAAGAGAGTGAGATGCCAGCTCCTTTCATTCAGTCAGTAGCTTCAAACATTTCTGGACGTTTTTCAATGGCAAAAATCAATGAATATTGTAAATGCACAAACAGTAATATCTCCACATTGCAAGGTGCAATTCTGAAATTTTTTGCTTTTTCCTGTTAATCCTAGCATGATAAAGAAGATTCAAAGAGAGTGAGATGCCAGCTCCTTTCATTCAGTCAGTAGCTTCAAACATTTCTGGTATATGAAAAACATGTTTTTCAATGGCAAAAATCAATGAATATTGTAAATGCACAAACAGTAATATCTCCACATTGCAAGGTGCAATTCTGAAATTTTTTGCTTTTTCCTGTTAATCCTAGAATGATAAAGAAGATTCAAAGAGAGTGAGATGCCAGCTCCTTTCATTCACTCAGTAGCTTCAAACATTTCTGGTATATGAAAAACATGTTTTTCAATGGCAAAAATCAATGAATATTGTAAATGCACAAACAGTAATATCTCCACATTGCAAGGTGCAATTCTGAAATTTTTTGCTTTTTCCTGCTAATCCTAGCATGATAAAGAAGATTCAAAGAGAGTGAGATGCCAGCTCCTTTCATTCAGTCAGTAGCTTCAAACATTTCTGGACGTTTTTCAATGGCAAAAATCAATGAATATTGTAAATGCACAAACAGTAATATCTCCACATTGCAAGGTGCAATTCTGAAATTTTTTGCTTTTTCCTGTTAATCCTAGCATGATAAAGAAGATTCAAAGAGAGTGAGATGCCAGCTCCTTTCATTCAGTCAGTAGCTTCAAACATTTCTGGTATATGAAAAACATGTTTTTCAATGGCAAAAATCAATGAATATTGTAAATGCACAAACAGTAATATCTCCACATTGCAAGGTGCAATTCTGAAATTTTTTGCTTTTTCCTGCTAATCCTAGCATGATAAAGAAGATTCAAAGAGAGTGAGATGCCAGCTCCTTTCATTCAGTCAGTAGCTTCAAACATTTCTGGACGTTTTTCAATGGGAAAAATCAATGAATATTGTAAATGCACAAACAGTAATATCTCCACATTGCAAGGTGCAATTCTGAAATTTTTTGCTTTTTCCTGTTAATCCTAGCATGATAAAGAAGATTCAAAGAGAGTGAGATGCCAGCTCCTTTCATTCAGTCAGTAGCTTCAAACATTTCTGGTATATGAAAAACATGTTTTTCAATGGCAAAAATCAATGAATATTGTAAATGCACAAACAGTAATATCTCCACATTGCAAGGTGCAATTCTGAAATTTTTTGCTTTTTCCTGCTAATCCTAGCATGATAAAGAAGATTCAAAGAGAGTGAGATGCCAGCTCCTTTCATTCAGTCAGTAGCTTCAAACATTTCTGGTATATGAAAAACATGTTTTTCAATGGCAAAAATCAATGAATATTGTAAATTCACAAACAGTAATATCTCCACATTGCAAGGTGCAATTCAGAAATTTTTTGCTTTTTCCTGCTAATCCTAGCATGATAAAGAAGATTCAAAGAGAGTGAGATGCCAGCTCCTTTCATTCAGTCAGTAGCTTCAAACATTTCTGGACGTTTTTCAATGGCAAAAATCAATGAATATTGTAAATGCACAAACAGTAATATCTCCACATTGCAAGGTGCAATTCTGAAATTTTTTGCTTTTTCCTGTTAATCCTAGCATGATAAAGAAGATTCAAAGAGAGTGAGATGCCAGCTCCTTTCATTCAGTCAGTAGCTTCAAACATTTCTGGACGTTTTTCAATGGCAAAAATCAATGAATATTGTAAATGCACAAACAGTAATATCTCCACATTGCAAGGTGCAATTCTGAAATTTTTTGCTTTTTCCTGTTAATCCTAGCATGATAAAGAAGATTCAAAGAGAGTGAGATGCCAGCTCCTTTCATTCAGTCAGTAGCTTCAAACATTTCTGGTATATGAAAAACATGTTTTTCAATGGCAAAAATCAATGAATATTGTAAATGCACAAACAGTAATATCTCCACATTGCAAGGTGCAATTCTGAAATTTTTTGCTTTTTCCTGCTAATCCTAGCATGATAAAGAAGATTCAAAGAGAGTGAGATGCCAGCTCCTTTCATTCAGTCAGTAGCTTCAAACATTTCTGGTATATGAAAAACATGTTTTTCAATGGCAAAAATCAATGAATATTGTAAATGCACAAACAGTAATATCTCCACATTGCAAGGCGCAATTCTGAAATTTTTTGCTTTTTCCTGCTAATCCTAGCATGATAAAGAAGATTCAAAGAGAGTGAGATGCCAGCTCCTTTCATTCAGTCAGTTGCTTCAAACATTTCTGGTATATGAAAAACATGTTTTTCAATGGCAAAAATCAATGAATATTGTAAATGCACAAACAGTAATATCTCCACATTGCAAGGTGCAATTCTGAAATTTTTAGCTTTTTCCTGTTAATCCTAGCATGATAAAGAAGATTCAAAGAGAGCGAGATGCCAGCTCCTTTCATTCAGTCAGTAGCTTCAAACATTTCTGGACGTTTTTCAATGGCAAAAATCAATGAATATTGTAAATGCACAAACAGTAATATCTCCATATTGCAAGGTGCAATTCTGAAATTTTTTGCTTTTTCCTGTTAATCCTAGCATGATAAAGAAGATTCAAAGAGAGTGAGATGCCAGCTCCTTTCATTCAGTCAGTAGCTTCAAACATTTCTGGTATATGAAAAACGTTTTTCAATGGCAAAAATCAATGAATATTGTAAATGCACAAACAGTAATATCTCCACATTGCAAGGTGCAATTCTGAAATTTTTTGCTTTTTCCTGCTAATCCTAGCATGATAAAGAAGATTCAAAGAGAGTGAGATGCCAGCTCCTTTCATTCAGTCAGTAGCTTCAAACATTTCTGGACGTTTTTCAATGGCAAAAATCAATGAATATTGTAAATGCACAAACAGTAATATCTCCACATTGCAAGGTGCAATTCTGAAATTTTTTGCTTTTTCCTGCTAATCCTAGCATGATAAAGAAGATTCAAAGAGAGTGAGATGCCAGCTCCTTTCATTCAGTCAGTAGCTTCAAACATTTCTGGTATATGAAAAACATGTTTTTCAATGGCAAAAATCAATGAATATTGTAAATGCACAAACAGTAATATCTCCACATTGCAAGGTGCAATTCTGAAATTTTTTGCTTTTTCCTGCTAATCCTAGCATGATAAAGAAGATTCAAAGAGAGTGAGATGCCAGCTCCTTTCATTCAGTCAGTAGCTTCAAACATTTCTGGACGTTTTTCAATGGCAAAAATCAATGAATATTGTAAATGCACAAACAGTAATATCTCCACATTGCAAGGTGCAATTCTGAAATTTTTTGCTTTTTCCTGCTAATCCTAGCATGATAAAGAAGATTCAAAGAGAGTGAGATGCCAGCTCCTTTCATTCAGTCAGTAGCTTCAAACATTTCTGGTATATGAAAAACATGTTTTTCAATGGCAAAAATCAATGAATATTGTAAATGCACAAACAGTAATATCTCCACATTGCAAGGTGCAATTCTGAAATTTTTTGCTTTTTCCTGCTAATCCTAGCATGATAAAGAAGATTCAAAGAGAGTGAGATGCCAGCTCCTTTCATTCAGTCAGTAGCTTCAAACATTTCTGGTATATGAAATACATGTTTTTCAATGGCAAAAATCAATGAATATTGTAAATGCACAAACAGTAATATCTCCACATTGCAAGGTGCAATTCTGAAATTTTTTGCTTTTTCCTGCTAATCCTAGCATGATAAAGAAGATTCAAAGAGAGTGAGATGCCAGCTCCTTTCATTCAGTCAGTAGCTTCAAACATTTCTGGTATATGAAAAACATGTTTTTCAATGGCAAAAATCAATGAATATTGTAAATGCACAAACAGTAATATCTCCACATTGCAAGGTGCAATTCTGAAATTTTTAGCTTTTTCCTGTTAATCCTAGCATGATAAAGAAGATTCAAAGAGAGTGAGATGCCAGCTCCTTTCATTCAGTCAGTAGCTTCAAACATTTCTGGACGTTTTTCAATGGCAAAAATCAATGAATATTGTAAATGCACAAACAGTAATATCTCCACATTGCAAGGTGCAATTCTGAAATTTTTTGCTTTTTCCTGTTAATCCTAGCATGATAAAGAAGATTCAAAGAGAGTGAGATGCCAGCTCCTTTCATTCAGTCAGTAGCTTCAAACATTTCTGGTATATGAAAAACGTTTTTCAATGGCAAAAATCAATGAATATTGTAAATGCACAAACAGTAATATCTCCACATTGCAAGGTGCAATTCTGAAATTTTTTGCTTTTTCCTGCTAATCCTAGCATGATAAAGAAGATTCAAAGAGAGTGAGATGCCAGCTCCTTTCATTCAGTCAGTAGCTTCAAACATTTCTGGTATATGAAAAACATGTTTTTCAATGGCAAAAATCAATGAATATTGTAAATGCACAAACAGTAATATCTCCACATTGCAAGGTGCAATTCTGAAATTTTTTGCTTTTTCCTGCTAATCCTAGCATGATAAAGAAGATTCAAAGAGAGTGAGATGCCAGCTCCTTTCATTCAGTCAGTAGCTTCAAACATTTCTGGACGTTTTTCAATGGCAAAAATCAATGAATATTGTAAATGCACAAACAGTAATATCTCCACATTGCAAGGAGCAATTCTGAAATTTTTTGCTTTTTCCTGCTAATCCTAGCATGATAAAGAAGATTCAAAGAGAGTGAGATGCCAGCTCCTTTCATTCAGTCAGTAGCTTCAAACATTTCTGGTATATGAAAAACATGTTTTTCAATGGCAAAAATCAATGAATATTGTAAATGCACAAACAGTAATATCTCCACATTGCAAGGTGCAATTCTGAAATTTTTTGCTTTTTCCTGCTAATCCTAGCATGATAAAGAAGATTCAAAGAGAGTGAGATGCCAGCTCCTTTCATTCAGTCAGTAGCTTCAAACATTTCTGGACGTTTTTCAATGGCAAAAATCAATGAATATTGTAAATGCACAAACAGTAATATCTCCACATTGCAAGGTGCAATTCTGAAATTTTTTGCTTTTTCCTGTTAATCCTAGCATGATAAAGAAGATTCAAAGAGAGTGAGATGCCAGCTCCTTTCATTCAGTCAGTAGCTTCAAACATTTCTGGTATATGAAAAACATGTTTTTCAATGGCAAAAATCAATGAATATTGTAAATGCACAAACAGTAATATCTCCACATTGCAAGGTGCAATTCTGAAATTTTTTGCTTTTTCCTGCTAATCCTAGCATGATAAAGAAGATTCAAAGAGAGTGAGATGCCAGCTCCTTTCATTCAGTCAGTAGCTTCAAACATTTCTGGTATATGAAAAACATGTTTTTCAATGGCAAAAATCAATGAATATTGTAAATGCACAAACAGTAATATCTCCACATTGCAAGGTGCAATTCAGAAATTTTTTGCTTTTTCCTGCTAATCCTAGCATGATAAAGAAGATTCAAAGAGAGTGAGATGCCAGCTCCTTTCATTCAGTCAGTAGCTTCAAACATTTCTGGACGTTTTTCAATGGCAAAAATCAATGAATATTGTAAATGCACAAACAGTAATATCTCCACATTGCAAGGTGCAATTCTGAAATTTTTTGCTTTTTCCTGTTAATCCTAGCATGATAAAGAAGATTCAAAGAGAGTGAGATGCCAGCTCCTTTCATTCAGTCAGTAGCTTCAAACATTTCTGGTATATGAAAAACATGTTTTTCAATGGCAAAAATCAATGAATATTGTAAATGCACAAACAGTAATATCTCCACATTGCAAGGTGCAATTCTGAAATTTTTTGCTTTTTCCTGTTAATCCTAGCATGATAAAGAAGATTCAAAGAGAGTGAGATGCCAGCTCCTTTCATTCAGTCAGTAGCTTCAAACATTTCTGGTATATGAAAAACATGTTTTTCAATGGCAAAAATCAATGAATATTGTAAATGCACAAACAGTAATATCTCCACATTGCAAGGTGCAATTCTGAAATTTTTTGCTTTTTCCTGCTAATCCTAGCATGATAAAGAAGATTCAAAGAGAGTGAGATGCCAGCTCCTTTCATTCAGTCAGTAGCTTCAAACATTTCTGGACGTTTTTCAATGGCAAAAATCAATGAATATTGTAAATGCACAAACAGTAATATCTCCACATTGCAAGGTGCAATTCTGAAATTTTTTGCTTTTTCCTGTTAATCCTAGCATGATAAAGAAGATTAAAAGAGAGTGAGATGCCAGCTCCTTTCATTCAGTCAGTAGCTTCAAACATTTCTGGTATATGAAAAACATGTTTTTCAATGGCAAAAATCAATGAATATTGTAAATGCACAAACAGTAATATCTCCACATTGCAAGGTGCAATTCTGAAATTTTTTGCTTTTTCCTGCTAATCCTAGCATGATAAAGAAGATTCAAAGAGAGTGAGATGCCAGCTCCTTTCATTCAGTCAGTAGCTTCAAACATTTCTGGTATATGAAAAACATGTTTTTCAATGGCAAAAATCAATGAATATTGTAAATGCACAAACAGTAATATCTCCACATTGCAAGGTGCAATTCTGAAATTTTTTGCTTTTTCCTGCTAATCCTAGCATGATAAAGAAGATTCAAAGAGAGTGAGATGCCAGCTCCTTTCATTCAGTCAGTAGCTTCAAACATTTCTGGTATATGAAAAACATGTTTTTCAATGGCAAAAATCAATGAATATTGTAAATGCACAAACAGTAATATCTCCACATTGCAAGGTGCAATTCTGAAATTTTTAGCTTTTTCCTGTTAATCCTAGCATGATAAAGATTCAAAGAGAGTGAGATGCCAGCTCCTTTCATTCAGTCAGTAGCTTCAAACATTTCTGGACGTTTTTCAATGGCAAAAATCAATGAATATTGTAAATGCACAAACAGTAATATCTCCACATTGCAAGGTGCAATTCTGAAATTTTTTGCTTTTTCCTGTTAATCCTAGCATGATAAAGAAGATTCAAAGAGAGTGAGATGCCAGCTCCTTTCATTCAGTCAGTAGCTTCAAACATTTCTGGTATATGAAAAACGTTTTTCAATGGCAAAAATCAATGAATATTGTAAATGCACAAACAGTAATATCTCCACATTGCAAGGTGCAATTCTGAAATTTTTTGCTTTTTCCTGCTAATCCTAGCATGATAAAGAAGATTCAAAGAGAGTGAGATGCCAGCTCCTTTCATTCAGTCAGTAGCTTCAAACATTTCTGGACGTTTTTCAATGGCAAAAATCAATGAATATTGTAAATGCACAAACAGTAATATCTCCACATTGCAAGGTGCAATTCTGAAATTTTTTGCTTTTTCCTGCTAATCCTAGCATGATAAAGAAGATTCAAAGAGAGTGAGATGCCAGCTCCTTTCATTCAGTCAGTAGCTTCAAACATTTCTGGTATATGAAAAACATGTTTTTCAATGGCAAAAATCAATGAATATTGTAAATGCACAAACAGTAATATCTCCACATTGCAAGGTGCAATTCTGAAATTTTTTGCTTTTTCCTGCTAATCCTAGCATGATAAAGAAGATTCAAAGAGAGTGAGATGCCAGCTCCTTTCATTCAGTCAGTAGCTTCAAACATTTCTGGACGTTTTTCAATGGCAAAAATCAATGAATATTGTAAATGCACAAACAGTAATATCTCCACATTGCAAGGTGCAATTCTGAAATTTTTTGCTTTTTCCTGTTAATCCTAGCATGATAAAGAAGATTCAAAGAGAGTGAGATGCCAGCTCCTTTCATTCAGTCAGTAGCTTCAAACATTTCTGGTATATGAAAAACATGTTTTTCAATGGCAAAAATCAATGAATATTGTAAATGCACAAACAGTAATATCTCCACATTGCAAGGTGCAATTCTGAAATTTTTTGCTTTTTCCTGCTAATCCTAGCATGATAAAGAAGATTCAAAGAGAGTGAGATGCCAGCTCCTTTCGTTCAGTCAGTAGCTTCAAACATTTCTGGTATATGAAAAACATGTTTTTCAATGGCAAAAATCAATGAATATTGTAAATGCACAAACAGTAATATCTCCACATTGCAAGGTGCAATTCTGAAATTTTTTGCTTTTTCCTGTTAATCCTAGCATGATAAAGAAGATTCAAAGAGAGTGAGATGCCAGCTCCTTTCATTCAGTCAGTAGCTTCAAACATTTCTGGTATATGAAAAACATGTTTTTCAATGGCAAAAATCAATGAATATTGTAAATGCACAAACAGTAATATCTCCACATTGCAAGGTGCAATTCTGAAATTTTTAGCTTTTTCCTGTTAATCCTAGCATGATAAAGATTCAAAGAGAGTGAGATGCCAGCTCCTTTCATTCAGTCAGTAGCTTCAAACATTTCTGGACGTTTTTCAATGGCAAAAATCAATGAATATTGTAAATGCACAAACAGTAATATCTCCACATTGCAAGGTGCAATTCTGAAATTTTTTGCTTTTTCCTGTTAATCCTAGCATGATAAAGAAGATTCAAAGAGAGTGAGATGCCAGCTCCTTTCATTCAGTCAGTAGCTTCAAACATTTCTGGTATATGAAAAACGTTTTTCAATGGCAAAAATCAATGAATATTGTAAATGCACAAACAGTAATATCTCCACATTGCAAGGTGCAATTCTGAAATTTTTTGCTTTTTCCTGCTAATCCTAGCATGATAAAGAAGATTCAAAGAGAGTGAGATGCCAGCTCCTTTCATTCAGTCAGTAGCTTCAAACATTTCTGGACGTTTTTCAATGGCAAAAATCAATGAATATTGTAAATGCACAAACAGTAATATCTCCACATTGCAAGGTGCAATTCTGAAATTTTTTGCTTTTTCCTGCTAATCCTAGCATGATAAAGAAGATTCAAAGAGAGTGAGATGCCAGCTCCTTTCATTCAGTCAGTAGCTTCAAACATTTCTGGTATATGAAAAACATGTTTTTCAATGGCAAAAATCAATGAATATTGTAAATGCACAAACAGTAATATCTCCACATTGCAAGGTGCAATTCTGAAATTTTTTGCTTTTTCCTGCTAATCCTAGCATGATAAAGAAGATTCAAAGAGAGTGAGATGCCAGCTCCTTTCATTCAGTCAGTAGCTTCAAACATTTCTGGACGTTTTTCAATGGCAAAAATCAATGAATATTGTAAATGCACAAACAGTAATATCTCCACATTGCAAGGTGCAATTCTGAAATTTTTTGCTTTTTCCTGCTAATCCTAGCATGATAAAGAAGATTCAAAGAGAGTGAGATGCCAGCTCCTTTCATTCAGTCAGTAGCTTCAAACATTTCTGGTATATGAAAAACATGTTTTTCAATGGCAAAAATCAATGAATATTGTAAATGCACAAACAGTAATATCTCCACATTGCAAGGTGCAATTCTGAAATTTTTTGCTTTTTCCTGCTAATCCTAGCATGATAAAGAAGATTCAAAGAGAGTGAGATGCCAGCTCCTTTCATTCAGTCAGTAGCTTCAAACATTTCTGGATGTTTTTCAATGGCAAAAATCAATGAATATTGTAAATGCACAAACAGTAATATCTCCACATTGCAAGGTGCAATTCTGAAATTTTTTGCTTTTTCCTGTTAATCCTAGCATGATAAAGAAGATTCAAAGAGAGTGAGATGCCAGCTCCTTTCATTCAGTCAGTAGCTTCAAACATTTCTGGTATATGAAAAACATGTTTTTCAATGGCAAAAATCAATGAATATTGTAAATGCACAAACAGTAATATCTCCACATTGCAAGGTGCAATTCTGAAATTTTTTGCTTTTTCCTGCTAATCCTAGCATGATAAAGAAGATTCAAAGAGAGTGAGATGCCAGCTCCTTTCGTTCAGTCAGTAGCTTCAAACATTTCTGGTATATGAAAAACATGTTTTTCAATGGCAAAAATCAATGAATATTGTAAATGCACAAACAGTAATATCTCCACATTGCAAGGTGCAATTCTGAAATTTTTTGCTTTTTCCTGTTAATCCTAGCATGATAAAGAAGATTCAAAGAGAGTGAGATGCCAGCTCCTTTCATTCAGTCAGTAGCTTCAAACATTTCTGGTATATGAAAAACATGTTTTTCAATGGCAAAAATCAATGAATATTGTAAATGCACAAACAGTAATATCTCCACATTGCAAGGTGCAATTCTGAAATTTTTTGCTTTTTCCTGTTAATCCTAGCATGATAAAGAAGATTCAAAGAGAGTGAGATGCCAGCTCCTTTCATTCAGTCAGTAGCTTCAAACATTTCTGGTATATGAAAAACATGTTTTTCAATGGCAAAAATCAATGAATATTGTAAATGCACAAACAGTAATATCTCCACATTGCAAGGTGCAATTCTGAAATTTTTTGCTTTTTCCTGCTAATCCTAGCATGATAAAGAAGATTCAAAGAGAGTGAGATGCCAGCTCCTTTCGTTCAGTCAGTAGCTTCAAACATTTCTGGTATATGAAAAACATGTTTTTCAATGGCAAAAATCAATGAATATTGTAAATGCACAAACAGTAATATCTCCACATTGCAAGGTGCAATTCTGAAATTTTTTGCTTTTTCCTGTTAATCCTAGCATGATAAAGAAGATTCAAAGAGAGTGAGATGCCAGCTCCTTTCATTCAGTCAGTAGCTTCAAACATTTCTGGTATATGAAAAACATGTTTTTCAATGGCAAAAATCAATGAATATTGTAAATGCACAAACAGTAATATCTCCACATTGCAAGGTGCAATTCTGAAATTTTTTGCTTTTTCCTGTTAATCCTAGCATGATAAAGAAGATTCAAAGAGAGTGAGATGCCAGCTCCTTTCATTCAGTCAGTAGCTTCAAACATTTCTGGTATATGAAAAACATGTTTTTCAATGGCAAAAATCAATGAATATTGTAAATGCACAAACAGTAATATCTCCACATTGCAAGGTGCAATTCTGAAATTTTTTGCTTTTTCCTGCTAATCCTAGCATGATAAAGAAGATTCAAAGAGAGTGAGATGCCAGCTCCTTTCATTCAGTCAGTAGCTTCAAACATTTCTGGACGTTTTTCAATGGCAAAAATCAATGAATATTGTAAATGCACAAACAGTAATATCTCCACATTGCAAGGTGCAATTCTGAAATTTTTTGCTTTTTCCTGTTAATCCTAGCATGATAAAGAAGATTCAAAGAGAGTGAGATGCCAGCTCCTTTCATTCAGTCAGTAGCTTCAAACATTTCTGGTATATGAAAAACATGTTTTTCAATGGCAAAAATCAATGAATATTGTAAATGCACAAACAGTAATATCTCCACATTGCAAGGTGCAATTCTGAAATTTTTTGCTTTTTCCTGCTAATCCTAGCATGATAAAGAAGATTCAAAGAGAGTGAGATGCCAGCTCCTTTCATTCAGTCAGTAGCTTCAAACATTTCTGGTATATGAAAAACATGTTTTTCAATGGCAAAAATCAATGAATATTGTAAATGCACAAACAGTAATATCTCCACATTGCAAGGTGCAATTCTGAAATTTTTTGCTTTTTCCTGTTAATCCTAGCATGATAAAGAAGATTCAAAGAGAGTGAGATGCCAGCTCCTTTCATTCAGTCAGTAGCTTCAAACATTTCTGGTATATGAAAAACATGTTTTTCAATGGCAAAAATCAATGAATATTGTAAATGCACAAACAGTAATATCTCCACATTGCAAGGTGCAATTCTGAAATTTTTTGCTTTTTCCTGCTAATCCTAGCATGATAAAGAAGATTCAAAGAGAGTGAGATGCCAGCTCCTTTCATTCAGTCAGTAGCTTCAAACATTTCTGGTATATGAAAAACATGTTTTTCAATGGCAAAAATCAATGAATATTGTAAATGCACAAACAGTAATATCTCCACATTGCAAGGTGCAATTCAGAAATTTTTTGCTTTTTCCTGCTAATCCTAGCATGATAAAGAAGATTCAAAGAGAGTGAGATGCCAGCTCCTTTCATTCAGTCAGTAGCTTCAAACATTTCTGGACGTTTTTCAATGGCAAAAATCAATGAATATTGTAAATGCACAAACAGTAATATCTCCACATTGCAAGGTGCAATTCTGAAATTTTTTGCTTTTTCCTGTTAATCCTAGCATGATAAAGAAGATTCAAAGAGAGTGAGATGCCAGCTCCTTTCATTCAGTCAGTAGCTTCAAACATTTCTGGTATATGAAAAACATGTTTTTCAATGGCAAAAATCAATGATTATTGTAAATGCACAAACAGTAATATCTCCACATTGCAAGGTGCAATTCTGAAATTTTTTGCTTTTTCCTGTTAATCCTAGCATGATAAAGAAGATTCAAAGAGAGTGAGATGCCAGCTCCTTTCATTCAGTCAGTAGCTTCAAACATTTCTGGTATATGAAAAACATGTTTTTCAATGGCAAAAATCAATGAATATTGTAAATGCACAAACAGTAATATCTCCACATTGCAAGGTGCAATTCTGAAATTTTTTGCTTTTTCCCTGCTAATCCTAGCATGATAAAGAAGATTCAAAGAGAGTGAGATGCCAGCTCCTTTCATTCAGTCAGTAGCTTCAAACATTTCTGGACGTTTTTCAATGGCAAAAATCAATGAATATTGTAAATGCACAAACAGTAATATCTCCACATTGCAAGGTGCAATTCTGAAATTTTTTGCTTTTTCCTGTTAATCCTAGCATGATAAAGAAGATTCAAAGAGAGTGAGATGCCAGCTCCTTTCATTCAGTCAGTAGCTTCAAACATTTCTGGTATATGAAAAACATGTTTTTCAATGGCAAAAATCAATGAATATTGTAAATGCACAAACAGTAATATCTCCACATTGCAAGGTGCAATTCTGAAATTTTTTGCTTTTTCCTGCTAATCCTAGCATGATAAAGAAGATTCAAAGAGAGTGAGATGCCAGCTCCTTTCATTCAGTCAGTAGCTTCAAACATTTCTGGTATATGAAAAACATGTTTTTCAATGGCAAAAATCAATGAATATTGTAAATGCACAAACAGTAATATCTCCACATTGCAAGGTGCAATTCTGAAATTTTTTGCTTTTTCCTGCTAATCCTAGCATGATAAAGAAGATTCAAAGAGAGTGAGATGCCAGCTCCTTTCATTCAGTCAGTAGCTTCAAACATTTCTGGACGTTTTTCAATGGCAAAAATCAATGAATATTGTAAATGCACAAACAGTAATATCTCCACATTGCAAGGTGCAATTCTGAAATTTTTTTGCTTTTTCCTGTTAATCCTAGCATGATAAAGAAGATTCAAAGAGAGTGAGATGCCAGCTCCTTTCATTCAGTCAGTAGCTTCAAACATTTCTGGTATATGAAAAACGTTTTTCAATGGCAAAAATCAATGAATATTGTAAATGCACAAACAGTAATATCTCCACATTGCAAGGTGCAATTCTGAAATTTTTTGCTTTTTCCTGCTAATCCTAGCATGATAAAGAAGATTCAAAGAGAGTGAGATGCCAGCTCCTTTCATTCAGTCAGTAGCTTCAAACATTTCTGGACGTTTTTCAATGGCAAAATCAATGAATATTGTAAATGCACAAACAGTAATATCTCCACATTGCAAGGTGCAATTCTGAAATTTTTTGCTTTTTCTGCTAATCCTAGCATGATAAAGAAGATTCAAAGAGAGTGAGATGCCAGCTCCTTTCATTCAGTCAGTAGCTTCAAACATTTCTGGTATATGAAAAACATGTTTTTCAATGGCAAAAATCAATGAATATTGTAAATGCACAAACAGTAATATCTCCACATTGCAAGGTGCAATTCTGAAATTTTTTGCTTTTTTCCTGCTAATCCTAGCATGATAAAGAAGATTCAAAGAGAGTGAGATGCCAGCTCCTTTCATTCAGTCAGTAGCTTCAAACATTTCTGGACGTTTTTCAATGGCAAAAATCAATGAATATTGTAAATGCACAAACAGTAATATCTCCACATTGCAAGGTGCAATTCCTGAAATTTTTTGCTTTTTCCTGCTAATCCTAGCATGATAAAGAAGATTCAAAGAGAGTGAGATGCCAGCTCCTTTCATTCAGTCAGTAGCTTCAAACATTTCTGGTATATGAAAAACATGTTTTTCAATGGCAAAAATCAATGAATATTGTAAATGCACAAACAGTAATATCTCCACATTGCAAGGTGCAATTCTGAAATTTTTTGCTTTTTTCCTGCTAATCCTAGCATGATAAAGAAGATTCAAAGAGAGTGAGATGCCAGCTCCTTTCATTCAGTCAGTAGCTTCAAACATTTCTGGACGTTTTTCAATGGCAAAAATCAATGAATATTGTAAATGCACAAACAGTAATATCTCCACATTGCAAGGTGCAATTCTGAAATTTTTTGCTTTTTCCTGTTAATCCTAGCATGATAAAGAAGATTCAAAGAGAGTGAGATGCCAGCTCCTTTCATTCAGTCAGTAGCTTCAAACATTTCTGGTATATGAAAAACATGTTTTTCAATGGCAAAAAATCAATGAATATTGTAAATGCACAAACAGTAATATCTCCACATTGCAAGGTGCAATTCTGAAATTTTTTGCTTTTTCCTGCTAATCCTAGCATGATAAAGAAGATTCAAAGAGAGTGAGATGCCAGCTCCTTTCGTTCAGTCAGTAGCTTCAAACATTTCTGGTATATGAAAAACATGTTTTTCAATGGCAAAAATCAATGAATATTGTAAATGCACAAACAGTAATATCTCCACATTGCAAGGTGCAATTCTGAAATTTTTTGCTTTTTCCTGGTTAATCCTAGCATGATAAAGAAGATTCAAAGAGAGTGAGATGCCAGCTCCTTTCATTCAGTCAGTAGCTTCAAACATTTCTGGTATATGAAAAACATGTTTTTCAATGGCAAAAATCAATGAATATTGTAAATGCACAAACAGTAATATCTCCACATTGCAAGGTGCAATTCTGAAATTTTTTGCTTTTTCCTGTTAATCCTAGCATGATAAAGAAGATTCAAAGAGAGTGAGATGCCAGCTCCTTTCATTCAGTCAGTAGCTTCAAACATTTCTGGTATATGAAAAACATGTTTTTCAATGGCAAAAATCAATGAATATTGTAAATGCACAAACAGTAATATCTCCACATTGCAAGGTGCAATTCTGAAATTTTTGCTTTTTCCTGCTAATCCTAGCATGATAAAGAAGATTCAAAGAGAGTGAGATGCCAGCTCCTTTCATTCAGTCAGTAGCTTCAAACATTTCTGGACGTTTTTCAATGGCAAAAATCAATGAATATTGTAAATGCACAAACATAATATCTCCACATTGCAAGGTGCAATTCTGAAATTTTTTGCTTTTCCTGTTAATCCTAGCATGATAAAGAAGATTCAAAGAGAGTGAGATGCCAGCTCCTTTCATTCAGTCAGTAGCTTCAAACATTTCTGGTATATGAAAAACATGTTTTTCAATGGCAAAAATCAATGAATATTGTAAATGCACAAACAGTAATATCTCCACATTGCAAGTGCAATTCTGAAATTTTTTGCTTTTTCCTGCTAATCCTAGCATGATAAAGAAGATTCAAAGAGAGTGAGATGCCAGCTCCTTTCATTCAGTCAGTAGCTTCAAACATTTCTGGTATATGAAAAACATGTTTTTCAATGGCAAAAATCAATGAATATTGTAAATGCACAAACAGTAATATCTCCACATTGCAAGGTGCAATTCTGAAATTTTTTTGCTTTTTCCTGCTAATCCTAGCATGATAAAGAAGATTCAAAGAGAGTGAGATGCCAGCTCCTTTCATTCAGTCAGTAGCTTCAAACATTTCTGGTATATGAAAAACATGTTTTTCAATGGCAAAAATCAATGAATATTGTAAATGCACAAACAGTAATATCTCCACATTGCAAGGTGCAATTCTGAAATTTTTAGCTTTTTCCTGTTAATCCTAGCATGATAAAGAAGATTCAAAGAGAGTGAGATGCCAGCTCCTTTCATTCAGTCAGTAGCTTCAAACATTTCTGGACGTTTTTCAATGGCAAAAATCAATGAATATTGTAAATGCACAAACAGTAATATCTCCACATTGCAAGGTGCAATTCTGAAATTTTTTTCTTTTTCCTGTTAATCCTAGCATGATAAAGAAGATTCAAAGAGAGTGAGATGCCAGCTCCTTTCATTCAGTCAGTAGCTTCAAACATTTCTGGTATATGAAAAACATGTTTTTCAATGGCAAAAATCAATGAATATTGTAAATGCACAAACAGTAATATCTCCACATTGCAAGGTGCAATTCTGAAATTTTTTGCTTTTTCCCTGCTAATCCTAGCATGATAAAGAAGATTCAAAGAGAGTGAGATGCCAGCTCCTTTCATTCAGTCAGTAGCTTCAAACATTTCTGGTATATGAAAAACATGTTTTTCAATGGCAAAAATCAATGAATATTGTAAATGCACAAACAGTAATATCTCCACATTGCAAGGTGCAATTCTGAAATTTTTTGCTTTTTCCTGCTAATCCTAGCATGATAAAGAAGATTCAAAGAGAGTGAGATGCCAGCTCCTTTCATTCAGTCAGTAGCTTCAAACATTTCTGGTATATGAAAAACATGTTTTTCAATGGCAAAAATCAATGAATATTGTAAATGCACAAACAGTAATATCTCCACATTGCAAGGTGCAATTCTGAAATTTTTTGCTTTTTCCTGCTAATCCTAAGCATGATAAAGAAGATTCAAAGAGAGTGAGATGCCAGCTCCTTTCATTCAGTCAGTAGCTTCAAACATTTCTGGTATATGAAAAACATGTTTTTCAATGGCAAAAATCAATGAATATTGTAAATGCACAAACAGTAATATCTCCACATTGCAAGGTGCAATTCTGAAATTTTTAGCTTTTTCCTGTAATCCTAGCATGATAAAGAAGATACAAAGAGAGTGAGATGCCAGCTCCTTTCATTCAGTCAGTAGCTTCAAACATTTCTGGTATATGAAAAACGTTTTCAATGGCAAAAATCAATGAATATTGTAAATGCACAAACAGTAATATCTCCACATTGCAAGGTGCAATCTGAAATTTTTGCTTTTTCCTGCTAATCCTAGCATGATAAAGAAGATTCAAAGAGAGTGAGATGCCAGCTCCTTTCATTCAGTCAGTAGCTTCAAACATTTCTGGACGTTTTTCAATGGCAAAAATCAATGAATATTGTAAATGCACAAACAGTAATATCTCCACATTGCAAGGTGCAATTCTGAAATTTTTTGCTTTTTCCTGCTAATCCTAGCATGATAAAGAAGATTCAAAGAGAGTGAGATGCCAGCTCCTTTCATTCAGTCAGTAGCTTCAAACATTTCTGGTATATGAAAAACATGTTTTTCAATGGCAAAAATCAATGAATATTGTAAATGCACAAACAGTAATATCTCCACATTGCAAGGTGCAATTCTGAAATTTTTTGCTTTTTCCTGCTAATCCTAGCATGATAAAGAAGATTCAAAGAGAGTGAGATGCCAGCTCCTTTCATTCAGTCAGTAGCTTCAAACATTTCTGGACGTTTTTCAATGGCAAAAATCAATGAATATTGTAAATGCACAAACAGTAATATCTCCACATTGCAAGGTGCAATTCTGAAATTTTTTGCTTTTTCCTGTTAATCCTAGCATGATAAAGAAGATTCAAAGAGAGTGAGATGCCAGCTCCTTTCATTCAGTCAGTAGCTTCAAACATTTCTGGTATATGAAAAACATGTTTTTCAATGGCAAAAATCAATGAATATTGTAAATGCACAAACAGTAATATCTCCACATTGCAAGGTGCAATTCTGAAATTTTTTGCTTTTTCCTGCTAATCCTAGCATGATAAAGAAGATTCAAAGAGAGTGAGATGCCAGCTCCTTTCATTCAGTCAGTAGCTTCAAACATTTCTGGTATATGAAAAACATGTTTTTCAATGGCAAAAATCAATGAATATTGTAAATGCACAAACAGTAATATCTCCACATTGCAAGGTGCAATTCTGAAATTTTTAGCTTTTTCCTGTTAATCCTAGCATGATAAAGAAGATTCAAGAGAGTGAATGCCAGCTCCTTTTCATTCAGTCAGTAGCTACAAACATTTCTGGTATATGAAAAACGTTTTTCAATGGCAAAAATCAATGAATATTGTAAATGCACAAACAGTAATATCTCCACATTGCAAGTGCAATTCTGAAATTTTTTGCTTTTTCCTGCAGCAGGAAAAAGCAAAAAATTTCAGAATTGCACCTTGCAATGTGGAGATATTACTGTTTGTGCATTTACAATATTCATTGATTTTTGCCATTGAAAAACGTTTTTCATATACCAGAAATGTTTGTAGCTACTGACTGAATGAAAGGAGCTGGCATCTCACTCTCTTTGAATCTTCTTTATCATGCTAGGATTAACAGAAAAAGCTAAAAATTTCAGAATTGCACCTTGCAATGTGGAGATATTACTGTTTGTGCATTTACAATATTCATTGATTTTGCCATTGAAAAACATGTTTTTCATATACCAGAAATGTTTGAAGCTACTGACTGAATGAAAGGAGCTGGCATCTCACTCTCTTTGAATCTTCTTTATCATGCTAGGATTAGCAGGAAAAAGCAAAAAATTTCAGAATTGCACCTTGCAATGTGGAGATATTACTGTTTGTGCATTTACAATATTCATTGATTTTTGCCATTGAAAAACATGTTTTTCATATACCAGAAATGTTTGAAGCTACTGACTGAATGAAAGGAGCTGGCATCTCACTCTCTTTGAATCTTCTTTATCATGCTAGGATTAACAGGAAAAAGCAAAAATTTCAGAATTGCACCTTGCAATGTGGAGATATTACTGTTTGTGCATTTACAATATTCATTGATTTTTGCCATTGAAAAACGTCCAGAAATGTTTGAAGCTACTGACTGAATGAAAGGAGCTGGCATCTCACTCTCTTTGAATCTTCTTTATCATGCTAGGATTAGCAGGAAAAAGCAAAAAATTTCAGAATTGCACCTTGCAATGTGGAGATATTACTGTTTGTGCATTTACAATATTCATTGATTTTTGCCATTGAAAAACATGTTTTTCATATACCAGAAATGTTTGAAGCTACTGACTGAATGAAAGGAGCTGGCATCTCACTCTCTTTGAATCTTCTTTATCATGCTAGGATTAGCAGGAAAAAGCAAAAAATTTCAGAATTGCACCTTGCAATGTGGAGATATTACTGTTTGTGCATTTACAATATTCATTGATTTTTGCCATTGAAAAACGTCCAGAAATGTTTGAAGCTACTGACTGAATGAAAGGAGCTGGCATCTCACTCTCTTTGAATCTTCTTTATCATGCTAGGATTAGCAGGAAAAAGCAAAAAATTTCAGAATTGCACCTTGCAATGTGGAGATATTACTGTTTGTGCATTTACAATATTCATTGATTTTTTGCCATTGAAAAACGTTTTCATATACCAGAAATGTTTGAAGCTACTGACTGAATGAAAGGAGCTGGCATCTCACTCTCTTTGTATCTTCTTTATCATGCTAGGATTAACAGGAAAAAGCTAAAAATTTCAGAATTGCACCTTGCAATGTGGAGATATTACTGTTTGTGCATTTACAATATTCATTGATTTTTGCCATTGAAAAACATGTTTTTCATATACCAGAAATGTTTGAAGCTACTGACTGAATGAAAGGAGCTGGCATCTCACTCTCTTTGAATCTTCTTTATCATGCTAGGATTAGCAGGAAAAAGCAAAAAATTTCAGAATTGCACCTTGCAATGTGGAGATATTACTGTTTGTGCATTTACAATATTCATTGATTTTTGCCATTGAAAAACATGTTTTTCATATACCAGAAATGTTTGAAGCTACTGACTGAATGAAAGGAGCTGGCATCTCACTCTCTTTGAATCTTCTTTATCATGCTAGGATTAGCAGGAAAAAGCAAAAAATTTCAGAATTGCACCTTGCAATGTGGAGATATTACTGTTTGTGCATTTACAATATTCATTGATTTTTGCCATTGAAAAACATGTTTTTCATATACCAGAAATGTTTGAAGCTACTGACTGAATGAAAGGAGCTGGCATCTCACTCTCTTTGAATCTTCTTTATCATGCTAGGATTAGCAGGAAAAAGCAAAAAATTTCAGAATTGCACCTTGCAATGTGGAGATATTACTGTTTGTGCATTTACAATATTCATTGATTTTGCCATTGAAAAACATGTTTTTCATATACCAGAAATGTTTGAAGCTACTGACTGAATGAAAGGAGCTGGCATCTCACTCTCTTTGAATCTTCTTTATCATGCTAGGATTAACAGGAAAAAGAAAAAAATTTCAGAATTGCACCTTGCAATGTGGAGATATTACTGTTTGTGCATTTACAATATTCATTGATTTTTGCCATTGAAAAACGTCCAGAAATGTTTGAAGCTACTGACTGAATGAAAGGAGCTGGCATCTCACTCTCTTTGAATCTTCTTTATCATGCTAGGATTAACAGGAAAAAGCTAAAAATTTCAGAATTGCACCTTGCAATGTGGAGATATTACTGTTTGTGCATTTACAATATTCATTGATTTTTTGCCATTGAAAAACATGTTTTTCATATACCAGAAATGTTTGAAGCTACTGACTGAATGAAAGGAGCTGGCATCTCACTCTCTTTGAATCTTCTTTATCATGCTAGGATTAGCAGGAAAAAGCAAAAAATTTCAGAATTGCACCTTGCAATGTGGAGATATTACTGTTGTGCATTTACAATATTCATTGATTTTTGCCATTGAAAAACATGTTTTCATATACCAGAAATGTTTGAAGCTACTGACTGAATGAAAGGAGCTGGCATCTCACTCTCTTTGAATCTTCTTTATCATGCTAGGATTAGCAGGAAAAAGCAAAAAATTTCAGAATTGCACCTTGCAATGTGGAGATATTACTGTTTGTGCATTTACAATATTCATTGATTTTTGCCATTGAAAAACATGTTTTTCATATACCAGAAATGTTTGAAGCTACTGACTGAATGAAAGGAGCTGGCATCTCACTCTCTTTGAATCTTCTTTATCATGCTAGGATTAACAGGAAAAAGCAAAAAATTCAGAATTGCACCTTGCAATGTGGAGATATTACTGTTGTGCATTTACAATATTCATTGATTTTTGCCATTGAAAAACGTCCAGAAATGTTTGAAGCTACTGACTGAATGAAAGGAGCTGGCATCTCACTCTCTTTGAATCTTCTTTATCATGCTAGGATTAGCAGGAAAAAGCAAAAAATTTCAGAATTGCACCTTGCAATGTGGAGATATTACTGTTTGTGCATTTACAATATTCATTGATTTTTGCCATTGAAAAACATGTTTTTTCATATACCAGAAATGTTTGAAGCTACTGACTGAATGAAAGGAGCTGGCATCTCACTCTCTTTGAATCTTCTTTATCATGCTAGGATTAACAGGAAAAAGCAAAAAATTTCAGAATTGCACCTTGCAATGTGGAGATATTACTGTTTGTGCATTTACAATATTCATTGATTTTTGCCATTGAAAAACATGTTTTTCATATACCAGAAATGTTTGAAGCTACTGACTGAATGAAAGGAGCTGGCATCTCACTCTCTTTTGAATCTTCTTTATCATGCTAGGATTAACAGGAAAAAGCAAAAAATTTCAGAATTGCACCTTGCAATGTGGAGATATTACTGTTTGTGCATTTACAATATTCATTGATTTTTGCCATTGAAAAACATGTTTTTCATATACCAGAAATGTTTGAAGCTACTGACTGAACGAAAGGAGCTGGCATCTCACTCTCTTTGAATCTTCTTTATCATGCTAGGATTAGCAGGAAAAAGCAAAAAATTTCAGAATTGCACCTTGCAATGTGGAGATATTACTGTTTGTGCATTTACAATATTCATTGATTTTTGCCATTGAAAAACATGTTTTTCATATACCAGAAATGTTTGAAGCTACTGACTGAATGAAAGGAGCTGGCATCTCACTCTCTTTGAATCTTCTTTATCATGCTAGGATTAACAGGAAAAAGCAAAAAATTTCAGAATTGCACCTTGCAATGTGGAGATATTACTGTTTGTGCATTTACAATATTCATTGATTTTTGCCATTGAAAAACGTCCAGAAATGTTTGAAGCTACTGACTGAATGAAAGGAGCTGGCATCTCACTCTCTTTGAATCTTCTTTATCATGCTAGGATTAGCAGAAAAAGCAAAAAATTTCAGAATTGCACCTTGCAATGTGGAGATATTACTGTTTGTGCATTTACAATATTCATTGATTTTTGCCATTGAAAAACATGTTTTTTCATATACCAGAAATGTTTGAAGCTACTGACTGAATGAAAGGAGCTGGCATCTCACTCTCTTTGAATCTTCTTTATCATGCTAGGATTAGCAGGAAAAAGCAAAAAATTTCAGAATTGCACCTTGCAATGTGGAGATATTACTGTTTGTGCATTTACAATATTCATTGATTTTTGCCATTGAAAAACGTCCAGAAATGTTTGAAGCTACTGACTGAATGAAAGGAGCTGGCATCTCACTCTCTTTGAATCTTCTTTATCATGCTAGGATTAGCAGGAAAAAGCAAAAAATTTCAGAATTGCACCTTGCAATGTGGAGATATTACTGTTGTGCATTTACAATATTCATTGATTTTTGCCATTGAAAAACATGTTTTTCATATACCAGAAATGTTTGAAGCTACTGACTGAATGAAAGGAGCTGGCATCTCACTCTCTTTGAATCTTCTTTATCATGCTAGGATTAGCAGGAAAAAGCAAAAAATTTCAGAATTGCACCTTGCAATGTGGAGATATTACTGTTTGTGCATTTACAATATTCATTGATTTTTGCCATTGAAAAACGTCCAGAAATGTTTGAAGCTACTGACTGAATGAAAGGAGCTGGCATCTCACTCTCTTTGAATCTTCTTTATCATGCTAGGATTAGCAGGAAAAAGCAAAAAATTTCAGAATTGCACCTTGCAATGTGGAGATATTACTGTTTGTGCATTTACAATATTCATTGATTTTTGCCATTGAAAAACGTTTTTCATATACCAGAAATGTTTGAAGCTACTGACTGAATGAAAGGAGCTGGCATCTCACTCTCTTTGAATCTTCTTTATCATGCTAGGATTAACAGGAAAAAGCAAAAAATTTCAGAATTGCACCTTGCAATGTGGAGATATTACTGTTTGTGCATTTACAATATTCATTGATTTTTGCCATTGAAAAACGTCCAGAAATGTTTGAAGCTACTGACTGAATGAAAGGAGCTGGCATCTCACTCTCTTTGAATCTTCTTTATCATGCTAGGATTAGCAGGAAAAAGCAAAAAATTTCAGAATTGCACCTTGCAATGTGGAGATATTACTGTTTGTGCATTTACAATATTCATTGATTTTTGCCATTGAAAAACATGTTTTTCATATACCAGAAATGTTTGAAGCTACTGACTGAATGAAAGGAGCTGGCATCTCACTCTCTTTGAATCTTCTTTATCATGCTAGGATTAGCAGGAAAAAGCAAAAAATTTCAGAATTGCACCTTGCAATGTGGAGATATTACTGTTTGTGCATTTACAATATTCATTGATTTTTGCCATTGAAAAACATGTTTTTCATATACCAGAAATGTTTGAAGCTACTGACTGAATGAAAGGAGCTGGCATCTCACTCTCTTTGAATCTTCTTTATCATGCTAGGATTAACAGGAAAAAGCAAAAAATTTCAGAATTGCACCTTGCAATGTGGAGATATTACTGTTTGTGCATTTACAATATTCATTGATTTTTGCCATTGAAAAACGTCCAGAAATGTTTGAAGCTACTGACTGAATGAAAGGAGCTGGCATCTCACTCTCTTTGAATCTTCTTTATCATGCTAGGATTAGCAGGAAAAAGCAAAAAATTTCAGAATTGCACCTTGCAATGTGGAGATATTACTGTTTGTGCATTTACAATATTCATTGATTTTTGCCATTGAAAAACATGTTTTTCATATACCAGAAATGTTTGAAGCTACTGACTGAATGAAAGGAGCTGGCATCTCACTCTCTTTGAATCTTCTTTATCATGCTAGGATTAACAGGAAAAAGCAAAAAATTTCAGAATTGCACCTTGCAATGTGGAGATATTACTGTTTGTGCATTTACAATAATCATTGATTTTTGCCATTGAAAAACATGTTTTTCATATACCAGAAATGTTTGAAGCTACTGACTGAATGAAAGGAGCTGGCATCTCACTCTCTTTGAATCTTCTTTATCATGCTAGGATTAACAGGAAAAAGCAAAAAATTTCAGAATTGCACCTTGCAATGTGGAGATATTACTGTTTGTGCATTTACAATATTCATTGATTTTTGCCATTGAAAAACGTCCAGAAATGTTTGAAGCTACTGACTGAATGAAAGGAGCTGGCATCTCACTCTCTTTGAATCTTCTTTATCATGCTAGGATTAGCAGGAAAAAGCAAAAAATTTCTGAATTGCACCTTGCAATGTGGAGATATTACTGTTTGTGCATTTACAATATTCATTGATTTTTGCCATTGAAAAACATGTTTTTCATATACCAGAAATGTTTGAAGCTACTGACTGAATGAAAGGAGCTGGCATCTCACTCTCTTTGAATCTTCTTTATCATGCTAGGATTAGCAGGAAAAAGCAAAAAATTTCAGAATTGCACCTTGCAATGTGGAGATATTACTGTTTGTGCATTTACAATATTCATTGATTTTTGCCATTGAAAAACATGTTTTTCATATACCAGAAATGTTTGAAGCTACTGACTGAATGAAAGGAGCTGGCATCTCACTCTCTTTGAATCTTCTTTATCATGCTAGGATTAACAGGAAAAAGCAAAAAATTTCAGAATTGCACCTTGCAATGTGGAGATATTACTGTTTGTGCATTTACAATATTCATTGATTTTTGCCATTGAAAAACATGTTTTTCATATACCAGAAATGTTTGAAGCTACTGACTGAATGAAAGGAGCTGGCATCTCACTCTCTTTGAATCTTCTTTATCATGCTAGGATTAGCAGGAAAAAGCAAAAAATTTCAGAATTGCACCTTGCAATGTGGAGATATTACTGTTTGTGCATTTACAATATTCATTGATTTTTGCCATTGAAAAACATGTTTTTCATATACCAGAAATGTTTGAAGCTACTGACTGAATGAAAGGAGCTGGCATCTCACTCTCTTTGAATCTTCTTTATCATGCTAGGATTAACAGGAAAAAGCAAAAAATTTCAGAATTGCACCTTGCAATGTGGAGATATTACTGTTTGTGCATTTACAATATTCATTGATTTTTGCCATTGAAAAACGTCCAGAAATGTTTGAAGCTACTGACTGAATGAAAGGAGCTGGCATCTCACTCTCTTTGAATCTTCTTTATCATGCTAGGATTAGCAGGAAAAAGCAAAAAATTTCAGAATTGCACCTTGCAATGTGGAGATATTACTGTTTGTGCATTTACAATATTCATTGATTTTTGCCATTGAAAAACATGTTTTTCATATACCAGAAATGTTTGAAGCTACTGACTGAATGAAAGGAGCTGGCATCTCACTCTCTTTGAATCTTCTTTATCATGCTAGGATTAACAGGAAAAAGCAAAAAATTTCAGAATTGCACCTTGCAATGTGGAGATATTACTGTTTGTGCATTTACAATATTCATTGATTTTTGCCATTGAAAAACATGTTTTTCATATACCAGAAATGTTTGAAGCTACTGACTGAATGAAAGGAGCTGGCATCTCACTCTCTTTGAATCTTCTTTATCATGCTAGGATTAACAGGAAAAAGCAAAAAATTTCAGAATTGCACCTTGCAATGTGGAGATATTACTGTTTGTGCATTTACAATATTCATTGATTTTTGCCATTGAAAAACATGTTTTTCATATACCAGAAATGTTTGAAGCTACTGACTGAACGAAAGGAGCTGGCATCTCACTCTCTTTGAATCTTCTTTATCATGCTAGGATTAGCAGGAAAAAGCAAAAAATTTCAGAATTGCACCTTGCAATGTGGAGATATTACTGTTTGTGCATTTACAATATTCATTGATTTTTGCCATTGAAAAACATGTTTTTCATATACCAGAAATGTTTGAAGCTACTGACTGAATGAAAGGAGCTGGCATCTCACTCTCTTTGAATCTTCTTTATCATGCTAGGATTAACAGGAAAAAGCAAAAAATTTCAGAATTGCACCTTGCAATGTGGAGATATTACTGTTTGTGCATTTACAATATTCATTGATTTTTGCCATTGAAAAACATGTTTTTCATATACCAGAAATGTTTGAAGCTACTGACTGAATGAAAGGAGCTGGCATCTCACTCTCTTTGAATCTTCTTTATCATGCTAGGATTAACAGGAAAAAGCAAAAAATTTCAGAATTGCACCTTGCAATGTGGAGATATTACTGTTTGTGCATTTACAATATTCATTGATTTTTGCCATTGAAAAACATGTTTTTCATATACCAGAAATGTTTGAAGCTACTGACTGAACGAAAGGAGCTGGCATCTCACTCTCTTTGAATCTTCTTTATCATGCTAGGATTAGCAGGAAAAAGCAAAAAATTTCAGAATTGCACCTTGCAATGTGGAGATATTACTGTTTGTGCATTTACAATATTCATTGATTTTTGCCATTGAAAAACATGTTTTTCATATACCAGAAATGTTTGAAGCTACTGACTGAATGAAAGGAGCTGGCATCTCACTCTCTTTGAATCTTCTTTATCATGCTAGGATTAACAGGAAAAAGCAAAAAATTTCAGAATTGCACCTTGCAATGTGGAGATATTACTGTTTGTGCATTTACAATATTCATTGATTTTTGCCATTGAAAAACATCCAGAAATGTTTGAAGCTACTGACTGAATGAAAGGAGCTGGCATCTCACTCTCTTTGAATCTTCTTTATCATGCTAGGATTAGCAGGAAAAAGCAAAAAATTTCAGAATTGCACCTTGCAATGTGGAGATATTACTGTTTGTGCATTTACAATATTCATTGATTTTTGCCATTGAAAAACATGTTTTTCATATACCAGAAATGTTTGAAGCTACTGACTGAATGAAAGGAGCTGGCATCTCACTCTCTTTGAATCTTCTTTATCATGCTAGGATTAGCAGGAAAAAGCAAAAAATTTCAGAATTGCACCTTGCAATGTGGAGATATTACTGTTTGTGCATTTACAATATTCATTGATTTTTGCCATTGAAAAACGTCCAGAAATGTTTGAAGCTACTGACTGAATGAAAGGAGCTGGCATCTCACTCTCTTTGAATCTTCTTTATCATGCTAGGATTAGCAGGAAAAAGCAAAAAATTTCAGAATTGCACCTTGCAATGTGGAGATATTACTGTTTGTGCATTTACAATATTCATTGATTTTTGCCATTGAAAAACATGTTTTTCATATACCAGAAATGTTTGAAGCTACTGACTGAATGAAAGGAGCTGGCATCTCACTCTCTTTGAATCTTCTTTATCATGCTAGGATTAGCAGGAAAAAGCAAAAAATTTCAGAATTGCACCTTGCAATGTGGAGATATTACTGTTTGTGCATTTACAATATTCATTGATTTTTGCCATTGAAAAACGTCCAGAAATGTTTGAAGCTACTGACTGAATGAAAGGAGCTGGCATCTCACTCTCTTTGAATCTTCTTTATCATGCTAGGATTAGCAGGAAAAAGCAAAAAATTTCAGAATTGCACCTTGCAATGTGGAGATATTACTGTTTGTGCATTTACAATATTCATTGATTTTTGCCATTGAAAAACGTTTTTCATATACCAGAAATGTTTGAAGCTACTGACTGAATGAAAGGAGCTGGCATCTCACTCTCTTTGAATCTTCTTTATCATGCTAGGATTAACAGGAAAAAGCAAAAAATTTCAGAATTGCACCTTGCAATGTGGAGATATTACTGTTTGTGCATTTACAATATTCATTGATTTTTGCCATTGAAAAACGTCCAGAAATGTTTGAAGCTACTGACTGAATGAAAGGAGCTGGCATCTCACTCTCTTTGAATCTTTATCATGCTAGGATTAACAGGAAAAAGCTAAAAATTTCAGAATTGCACCTTGCAATGTGGAGATATTACTGTTTGTGCATTTACAATATTCATTGATTTTTGCCATTGAAAAACATGTTTTTCATATACCAGAAATGTTTGAAGCTACTGACTGAATGAAAGGAGCTGGCATCTCACTCTCTTTGAATCTTCTTTATCATGCTAGGATTAACAGGAAAAAGCAAAAAATTTCAGAATTGCACCTTGCAATGTGGAGATATTACTGTTTGTGCATTTACAATATTCATTGATTTTTGCCATTGAAAAACATGTTTTTCATATACCAGAAATGTTTGAAGCTACTGACTGAACGAAAGGAGCTGGCATCTCACTCTCTTTGAATCTTCTTTATCATGCTAGGATTAGCAGGAAAAAGCAAAAAATTTCAGAATTGCACCTTGCAATGTGGAGATATTACTGTTTGTGCATTTACAATATTCATTGATTTTTGCCATTGAAAAACATGTTTTTCATATACCAGAAATGTTTGAAGCTACTGACTGAATGAAAGGAGCTGGCATCTCACTCTCTTTGAATCTTCTTTATCATGCTAGGATTAACAGGAAAAAGCAAAAAATTTCAGAATTGCACCTTGCAATGTGGAGATATTACTGTTTGTGCATTTACAATATTCATTGATTTTTGCCATTGAAAAACGTCCAGAAATGTTTGAAGCTACTGACTGAATGAAAGGAGCTGGCATCTCACTCTCTTTGAATCTTCTTTATCATGCTAGGATTAGCAGGAAAAAGCAAAAAATTTCAGAATTGCACCTTGCAATGTGGAGATATTACTGTTTGTGCATTTACAATATTCATTGATTTTTGCCATTGAAAAACATGTTTTTCATATACCAGAAATGTTTGAAGCTACTGACTGAATGAAAGGAGCTGGCATCTCACTCTCTTTGAATCTTCTTTATCATGCTAGGATTAGCAGGAAAAAGCAAAAAATTTCAGAATTGCACCTTGCAATGTGGAGATATTACTGTTTGTGCATTTACAATATTCATTGATTTTTGCCATTGAAAAACGTCCAGAAATGTTTGAAGCTACTGACTGAATGAAAGGAGCTGGCATCTCACTCTCTTTGAATCTTCTTTATCATGCTAGGATTAGCAGGAAAAAGCAAAAAATTTCAGAATTGCACCTTGCAATGTGGAGATATTACTGTTTGTGCATTTACAATATTCATTGATTTTTGCCATTGAAAAACGTTTTTCATATACCAGAAATGTTTGAAGCTACTGACTGAATGAAAGGAGCTGGCATCTCACTCTCTTTGAATCTTCTTTATCATGCTAGGATTAACAGGAAAAAGCAAAAAATTTCAGAATTGCACCTTGCAATGTGGAGATATTACTGTTTGTGCATTTACAATATTCATTGATTTTTGCCATTGAAAAACGTCCAGAAATGTTTGAAGCTACTGACTGAATGAAAGGAGCTGGCATCTCACTCTCTTTGAATCTTTATCATGCTAGGATTAACAGGAAAAAGCTAAAAATTTCAGAATTGCACCTTGCAATGTGGAGATATTACTGTTTGTGCATTTACAATATTCATTGATTTTTGCCATTGAAAAACATGTTTTTCATATACCAGAAATGTTTGAAGCTACTGACTGAATGAAAGGAGCTGGCATCTCACTCTCTTTGAATCTTCTTTATCATGCTAGGATTAGCAGGAAAAAGCAAAAAATTTCAGAATTGCACCTTGCAATGTGGAGATATTACTGTTTGTGCATTTACAATATTCATTGATTTTTGCCATTGAAAAACATGTTTTTCATATACCAGAAATGTTTGAAGCTACTGACTGAATGAAAGGAGCTGGCATCTCACTCTCTTTGAATCTTCTTTATCATGCTAGGATTAGCAGGAAAAAGCAAAAAATTTCAGAATTGCACCTTGCAATGTGGAGATATTACTGTTTGTGCATTTACAATATTCATTGATTTTTGCCATTGAAAAACATGTTTTTCATATACCAGAAATGTTTGAAGCTACTGACTGAATGAAAGGAGCTGGCATCTCACTCTCTTTTAATCTTCTTTATCATGCTAGGATTAACAGGAAAAAGCAAAAAATTTCAGAATTGCACCTTGCAATGTGGAGATATTACTGTTTGTGCATTTACAATATTCATTGATTTTTGCCATTGAAAAACGTCCAGAAATGTTTGAAGCTACTGACTGAATGAAAGGAGCTGGCATCTCACTCTCTTTGAATCTTCTTTATCATGCTAGGATTAGCAGGAAAAAGCAAAAAATTTCAGAATTGCACCTTGCAATGTGGAGATATTACTGTTTGTGCATTTACAATATTCATTGATTTTTGCCATTGAAAAACATGTTTTTCATATACCAGAAATGTTTGAAGCTACTGACTGAATGAAAGGAGCTGGCATCTCACTCTCTTTGAATCTTCTTTATCATGCTAGGATTAACAGGAAAAAGCAAAAAATTTCAGAATTGCACCTTGCAATGTGGAGATATTACTGTTTGTGCATTTACAATATTCATTGATTTTTGCCATTGAAAAACATGTTTTTCATATACCAGAAATGTTTGAAGCTACTGACTGAATGAAAGGAGCTGGCATCTCACTCTCTTTGAATCTTCTTTATCATGCTAGGATTAACAGGAAAAAGCAAAAAATTTCAGAATTGCACCTTGCAATGTGGAGATATTACTGTTTGTGCATTTACAATATTCATTGATTTTTGCCATTGAAAAACGTCCAGAAATGTTTGAAGCTACTGACTGAATGAAAGGAGCTGGCATCTCACTCTCTTTGAATCTTCTTTATCATGCTAGGATTAGCAGGAAAAAGCAAAAAATTTCTGAATTGCACCTTGCAATGTGGAGATATTACTGTTTGTGCATTTACAATATTCATTGATTTTTGCCATTGAAAAACATGTTTTTCATATACCAGAAATGTTTGAAGCTACTGACTGAATGAAAGGAGCTGGCATCTCACTCTCTTTGAATCTTCTTTATCATGCTAGGATTAGCAGGAAAAAGCAAAAAATTTCAGAATTGCACCTTGCAATGTGGAGATATTACTGTTTGTGCATTTACAATATTCATTGATTTTTGCCATTGAAAAACATGTTTTTCATATACCAGAAATGTTTGAAGCTACTGACTGAATGAAAGGAGCTGGCATCTCACTCTCTTTGAATCTTCTTTATCATGCTAGGATTAACAGGAAAAAGCAAAAAATTTCAGAATTGCACCTTGCAATGTGGAGATATTACTGTTTGTGCATTTACAATATTCATTGATTTTTGCCATTGAAAAACGTCCAGAAATGTTTGAAGCTACTGACTGAATGAAAGGAGCTGGCATCTCACTCTCTTTGAATCTTCTTTATCATGCTAGGATTAGCAGGAAAAAGCAAAAAATTTCAGAATTGCACCTTGCAATGTGGAGATATTACTGTTTGTGCATTTACAATATTCATTGATTTTTGCCATTGAAAAACATGTTTTTCATATACCAGAAATGTTTGAAGCTACTGACTGAATGAAAGGAGCTGGCATCTCACTCTCTTTGAATCTTCTTTATCATGCTAGGATTAGCAGGAAAAAGCAAAAAATTTCAGAATTGCTCCTTGCAATGTGGAGATATTACTGTTTGTGCATTTACAATATTCATTGATTTTTGCCATTGAAAAACGTCCAGAAATGTTTGAAGCTACTGACTGAATGAAAGGAGCTGGCATCTCACTCTCTTTGAATCTTCTTTATCATGCTAGGATTAGCAGGAAAAAGCAAAAAATTTCAGAATTGCACCTTGCAATGTGGAGATATTACTGTTTGTGCATTTACAATATTCATTGATTTTTGCCATTGAAAAACATGTTTTTCATATACCAGAAATGTTTGAAGCTACTGACTGAATGAAAGGAGCTGGCATCTCACTCTCTTTGAATCTTCTTTATCATGCTAGGATTAGCAGGAAAAAGCAAAAAATTTCAGAATTGCACCTTGCAATGTGGAGATATTACTGTTTGTGCATTTACAATATTCATTGATTTTTGCCATTGAAAAACGTTTTTCATATACCAGAAATGTTTGAAGCTACTGACTGAATGAAAGGAGCTGGCATCTCACTCTCTTTGAATCTTCTTTATCATGCTAGGATTAACAGGAAAAAGCAAAAAATTTCAGAATTGCACCTTGCAATGTGGAGATATTACTGTTTGTGCATTTACAATATTCATTGATTTTTGCCATTGAAAAACGTCCAGAAATGTTTGAAGCTACTGACTGAATGAAAGGAGCTGGCATCTCACTCTCTTTGAATCTTCTTTATCATGCTAGGATTAACAGGAAAAAGCTAAAAATTTCAGAATTGCACCTTGCAATGTGGAGATATTACTGTTTGTGCATTTACAATATTCATTGATTTTTGCCATTGAAAAACATGTTTTTCATATACCAGAAATGTTTGAAGCTACTGACTGAATGAAAGGAGCTGGCATCTCACTCTCTTTGAATCTTCTTTATCATGCTAGGATTAGCAGGAAAAAGCAAAAAATTTCAGAATTGCACCTTGCAATGTGGAGATATTACTGTTTGTGCATTTACAATATTCATTGATTTTTGCCATTGAAAAACATGTATTTCATATACCAGAAATGTTTGAAGCTACTGACTGAATGAAAGGAGCTGGCATCTCACTCTCTTTGAATCTTCTTTATCATGCTAGGATTAGCAGGAAAAAGCAAAAAATTTCAGAATTGCACCTTGCAATGTGGAGATATTACTGTTTGTGCATTTACAATATTCATTGATTTTTGCCATTGAAAAACATGTTTTTCATATACCAGAAATGTTTGAAGCTACTGACTGAATGAAAGGAGCTGGCATCTCACTCTCTTTGAATCTTCTTTATCATGCTAGGATTAGCAGGAAAAAGCAAAAAATTTCAGAATTGCACCTTGCAATGTGGAGATATTACTGTTTGTGCATTTACAATATTCATTGATTTTTGCCATTGAAAAACGTCCAGAAATGTTTGAAGCTACTGACTGAATGAAAGGAGCTGGCATCTCACTCTCTTTGAATCTTCTTTATCATGCTAGGATTAGCAGGAAAAAGCAAAAAATTTCAGAATTGCACCTTGCAATGTGGAGATATTACTGTTTGTGCATTTACAATATTCATTGATTTTTGCCATTGAAAAACATGTTTTTCATATACCAGAAATGTTTGAAGCTACTGACTGAATGAAAGGAGCTGGCATCTCACTCTCTTTGAATCTTCTTTATCATGCTAGGATTAGCAGGAAAAAGCAAAAAATTTCAGAATTGCACCTTGCAATGTGGAGATATTACTGTTTGTGCATTTACAATATTCATTGATTTTTGCCATTGAAAAACGTCCAGAAATGTTTGAAGCTACTGACTGAATGAAAGGAGCTGGCATCTCACTCTCTTTGAATCTTCTTTATCATGCTAGGATTAGCAGGAAAAAGCAAAAAATTTCAGAATTGCACCTTGCAATGTGGAGATATTACTGTTTGTGCATTTACAATATTCATTGATTTTTGCCATTGAAAAACGTTTTTCATATACCAGAAATGTTTGAAGCTACTGACTGAATGAAAGGAGCTGGCATCTCACTCTCTTTGAATCTTCTTTATCATGCTAGGATTAACAGGAAAAAGCAAAAAATTTCAGAATTGCACCTTGCAATATGGAGATATTACTGTTTGTGCATTTACAATATTCATTGATTTTTGCCATTGAAAAACGTCCAGAAATGTTTGAAGCTACTGACTGAATGAAAGGAGCTGGCATCTCGCTCTCTTTGAATCTTCTTTATCATGCTAGGATTAACAGGAAAAAGCTAAAAATTTCAGAATTGCACCTTGCAATGTGGAGATATTACTGTTTGTGCATTTACAATATTCATTGATTTTTGCCATTGAAAAACATGTTTTTCATATACCAGAAATGTTTGAAGCAACTGACTGAATGAAAGGAGCTGGCATCTCACTCTCTTTGAATCTTCTTTATCATGCTAGGATTAGCAGGAAAAAGCAAAAAATTTCAGAATTGCGCCTTGCAATGTGGAGATATTACTGTTTGTGCATTTACAATATTCATTGATTTTTGCCATTGAAAAACATGTTTTTCATATACCAGAAATGTTTGAAGCTACTGACTGAATGAAAGGAGCTGGCATCTCACTCTCTTTGAATCTTCTTTATCATGCTAGGATTAGCAGGAAAAAGCAAAAAATTTCAGAATTGCACCTTGCAATGTGGAGATATTACTGTTTGTGCATTTACAATATTCATTGATTTTTGCCATTGAAAAACATGTTTTTCATATACCAGAAATGTTTGAAGCTACTGACTGAATGAAAGGAGCTGGCATCTCACTCTCTTTGAATCTTCTTTATCATGCTAGGATTAACAGGAAAAAGCAAAAAATTTCAGAATTGCACCTTGCAATGTGGAGATATTACTGTTTGTGCATTTACAATATTCATTGATTTTTGCCATTGAAAAACGTCCAGAAATGTTTGAAGCTACTGACTGAATGAAAGGAGCTGGCATCTCACTCTCTTTGAATCTTCTTTATCATGCTAGGATTAACAGGAAAAAGCAAAAAATTTCAGAATTGCACCTTGCAATGTGGAGATATTACTGTTTGTGCATTTACAATATTCATTGATTTTTGCCATTGAAAAACGTCCAGAAATGTTTGAAGCTACTGACTGAATGAAAGGAGCTGGCATCTCACTCTCTTTGAATCTTCTTTATCATGCTAGGATTAGCAGGAAAAAGCAAAAAATTTCTGAATTGCACCTTGCAATGTGGAGATATTACTGTTTGTGAATTTACAATATTCATTGATTTTTGCCATTGAAAAACATGTTTTTCATATACCAGAAATGTTTGAAGCTACTGACTGAATGAAAGGAGCTGGCATCTCACTCTCTTTGAATCTTCTTTATCATGCTAGGATTAGCAGGAAAAAGCAAAAAATTTCAGAATTGCACCTTGCAATGTGGAGATATTACTGTTTGTGCATTTACAATATTCATTGATTTTTGCCATTGAAAAACATGTTTTTCATATACCAGAAATGTTTGAAGCTACTGACTGAATGAAAGGAGCTGGCATCTCACTCTCTTTGAATCTTCTTTATCATGCTAGGATTAACAGGAAAAAGCAAAAAATTTCAGAATTGCACCTTGCAATGTGGAGATATTACTGTTTGTGCATTTACAATATTCATTGATTTTTCCCATTGAAAAACGTCCAGAAATGTTTGAAGCTACTGACTGAATGAAAGGAGCTGGCATCTCACTCTCTTTGAATCTTCTTTATCATGCTAGGATTAGCAGGAAAAAGCAAAAAATTTCAGAATTGCACCTTGCAATGTGGAGATATTACTGTTTGTGCATTTACAATATTCATTGATTTTTGCCATTGAAAAACATGTTTTTCATATACCAGAAATGTTTGAAGCTACTGACTGAATGAAAGGAGCTGGCATCTCACTCTCTTTGAATCTTCTTTATCATGCTAGGATTAACAGGAAAAAGCAAAAAATTTCAGAATTGCACCTTGCAATGTGGAGATATTACTGTTTGTGCATTTACAATATTCATTGATTTTTGCCATTGAAAAACGTCCAGAAATGTTTGAAGCTACTGACTGAATGAAAGGAGCTGGCATCTCACTCTCTTTGAATCTTCTTTATCATGCTAGGATTAGCAGGAAAAAGCAAAAAATTTCAGAATTGCACCTTGCAATGTGGAGATATTACTGTTTGTGCATTTACAATATTCATTGATTTTTGCCATTGAAAAACATG